>NW_019646449.1:0-1529 GCF_002806865.2 Cucurbita pepo subsp. pepo
ATCTCCAGTCAATCTCAACTTCATAAAGGTTATTGTCATTTATTTATTTATTATTATTATTATTTTTTTGTTTAATTTCATAATTTCTTTTATTATTTCTTCTTTCACATCTTTGTAAAATAAAATTGAACTTTTTATTAGATTTTTCTTAAAAAGATGTAAGAGGATGGAAAACCTTGTGATATAGAAGAATATTAGAAAGCAATTGAATATCTCAAGTCGAAGGATTTAAAAGCCAAAAACTATCTCTTCCAAGCCATAGATCGTCCAACTCTAGAAACCATAATGAAGAAAGAAACGACTAAGGATATTTGAGACTCCTTGAAACATAAGTACCAGGGATCAGCTCAAGTCAAACGTGCAAAGCTGCAGGCTCTTCGAAAATAGTGGAAGGTTCTTCGCATGAAGATGGGTGAATCAGTGTCTAACTACTTTGCTCGAACTCATTTTATTGCCCATAGAAAGAAAATTCATGGGGAGGAGATGAAAAGTATTGGCATCATAGAAAAATATCCTAAGATTCATTAGTTCATAAAAGCCAGTGGTTTTCTTTATTTAGTTTTTTTACATTTTACTCAAATTAGTTAGTTGGATTTTCTTTTGACAATTTGACATGCACCCTCTCATGAATTACCATATTTCTAGCCAGTCATTTGGGCCATGTGTTTACCGGAGAGTGGCTAGTGCTGCATCAACTCGATCTAACCAAATCGATTAAAAATGGTCGATTGTATAGACTTGTCACGACGGACTGATGATGTGTACAACTTGTGAGGCCGTCAACGATGGGGTTTGATCCAACAGCTATAGCAACCTGTTTGGCATCCATCTTATTATTGTTGAACAATAATTTGTTTTTAGCTGTAATGTTTGACAATCGAAATGAAGAAGGAAGGAAGCAGGAAGCTTTGAACTTGATTGCATCAATTTACGCAACTGACGAAGCTTGTGATTCTATCAATTTGAACTTGCGAGTTGAGATAAAAATTATAAAATATTAGAAGGAAGAAGGAAGCTTCGATGAGTAAACATGTTGTGCAATTAAGTAGAATTGGAGTCTGCTTATTACATACAGATAGCAACAACTGTGGTGAATTACAAACCCATTAAAGCATGGACTAAGCACATTGCTTCGCACAAGTGCATTTATCACCCAAGCAAAATCCGTCATCCCACTTCTCAAAAGAAATGCAAAGTTCAGCACACGTTTCTGCAATGCACGGTCCTATAAACGCATCGCTGTGTTTATAGCATGTCCGCCCCTCCGTCTGCACCACCATCCATCCTGCAAAAGTAACACAAACTTGTTCATACAAACAAAAACCTTCTTTTTAATACTATCTGTCAATCTAAATCAACATGGAGAAGCAGGAAGGATCAAGTACCAGAAGTAAGGGCTAGGAAGATGAACACCACAATTTTGAGATTTCTCAAGCTCTGTCCTGCCATACTTTTCTTCAATTATTGCTTGCTACACGGGAATGTTTGGATATCGGTTCCCCATTTTATAGCAGCGAAACACCTCATCT
>NW_019646449.1:2917-23102 GCF_002806865.2 Cucurbita pepo subsp. pepo
AAAAAAAAAAAAAAAAAAAAAAAAAAAAAAAAAAAAAAAAAAAAAAAAATGAAGAGAGATATTCTCACCACTGATGTGACCTAGCTTTAAATGTAACAACCCTAAATTTCCACATGCTACTAACGTCTCATGCTCATCTATAATGCGAAAATATAACTCTTACATGAACAAATGTTAGATAAAACCTGAGTTTTTCTTTATTTAGATTCACACGTTTACATTAATTCTTCGTTTGACCATTTGACAAATACGTCGAATGGATTAGCGAATTCTTAGACGGCAATTTTGTAGGGAGTGGCACAGATTTAGTTGGCCACTCTCCACCAATTTTTAGGATAGGTTATATTTAAATAGGAAATCTATATTTCACAACCTGATTTCAAGTGCAGTCAAAATTTCACCTTCTCTCTCTTTGTTATTTTTATGCATTTTATTTTTTCTTCCAACAACCTCTTGTCGAAGATTTCCTCTCACCGAGAAAAAGGGATTTCCCTGGCTAATTATCGAAATCCAACGAGTGGTATCAGAGCCAAGTTGAAGCCATCGGTGTATATCATTGCGGAGGCGCCATCCTATCAACAATCAAGTTGAATAGCTCAAGTGGTTAGAGTGTCAACCTAAAAACAAACAAGTCTCAGGTTCGAGTAGAAGAAAATGCAAAGTGCGAAAATAAGCACATCGTGTGGTCCATCCCGAGTAGGCTCACTCACTCCTCCATATCGCTGCCAAGTGCCGTGATGACGAGCGTCGAGGTGTCGTTGAGCGAGTGATCAGGGAGAGACAACGACAGGCGTCGTTCAGTTATCCTCGTTAGTATAACGAGTGGACCTTGTTGATGCGGGAGAGACAACGACAGGCGTCGTTCAGTTATCCTCGTTAGTATAACGAGTGGACCTTGTTGATGCGCGCAAGGGGGTTATGGCACGCTCTCGAGTCAAAGGGATCGGCTGGCGTTCGCTGCCATATTACGATCTGTGCCCCCAGAGATGCTGTCAATTTTTTTTTTTTAACTGTAATCGAAAAATTCGATGACACTAAGTCGCCACGAAGAGTTCGATCGACGCCGTGATGACGAGTGATCAGGGAGAGACAACGACAGGCGTCGTTCAGTTATCCTCGTTAGTATAACGAGTGGATCTTGTTGATGCGCGCAAGGGTTATGGCACGCTCTCGAGTCAAAGGGATCGGCTGGCGTTCGCTGCCATATTACGATCTGTGCCCCCAGAGATGCTGTCAATTATTTTTTTTTAACTGTAATCGAAAAATTCGATGACACTAAGACACTAAAAATCTATCATTTGTGGGTTTGGATTACAAAATTGTTTGAGTTGGGTTGAGTTAAAATAAATAAAATAAATTATAAAAGCAACTGGTTTATGTAAATTTAGTTTTAAAATATATATTTTTGTTTAAAATATAAAAATATATATATATATATATATATATTTTTTTTTTATTTTGTTTAATTTCATAATTTCTTTTATTATTTCTTCTTTCACAACTTTGTAAAATGAAATTGAACTTTTTATTAGATTTTTATTAAAAAAAATGTAAGAGGATGGAAAACCTAGAAGAATATTAGAAAGCAATTGAATATCTCAAGTTGAAGAATTTAAAAGCCAAAAACTATCTCTTCCAAGCCATAATCGTCCAACTCTAGAAACCATTTTGAAGAAAGACACAACCAAGGATATTTGACACTCCTTGAAACATAAGTACCAGGGATCAGCGCCAAAAACTATCTCTTCCAAGCCATAGATCGTCCAACTCTAGAAACCATTTTGAAGAAAGACACAACCAAGGATATTTGACACTCCTTGAAACATAAGTACCAGGGATCAGCTCAAGTCAAACGTGCAAAGCTGCAGGCTCTTCGAAAATAGTGGAAGGTTCTTCGCAAGAAGACGGGAGAACCGGTGTCTAACTACTTTGCTCGAACTCTTACAATTGCTCATAGAAAGAAAATTCATGGGGATGAGATGGCAAGTATTGACATAATATCCTAAGATCCATGACTTTTAAGTTGCCCGTGGTTTTCTTTATTTAGTTTTTTTACATTTTTACTCAAATTAGTTAGTTGGATTTTCTTTTGACAATTTGACATGCACCCTCTTTCATGAATTACCATATTTTTCGCTAGCCATTTGAGCCATGTGTTTACCGAGGAGCCGGGAGTGGCTAGTGCTGCATCAACTCGATCTAACCAAATCGATTAACAATGGTCGATTGTATAGACTTGTCACGACGGACTTGTCACGTATCAACTCGAACTCTTATAATTGCCCATAGAAACAAAATTCATGGGGAGAAGATGGCAAATATTAACATTATAGAAAAATATCATAAGATCTTTTGACTTCTCAGGTCTGTTAGATAAAAGCGAGTAGTTTTCTTTATTTAGTTTTTTTACATTTCTACTCAAAATGAGTTAGTTGGATTTTCTTTTGATAATTTGACATAAATGGATTACCATATTTTTAGCTAGCCATCGGGAGTGGCTCAAGTTTTAGTTTTGTTGGCCACTTGGGACATATTTAATATAGAATGGTTATTTAAATAGGTTAATCTAATGAGAAACAAGTTACCGTGTTTCAACAATAATAAATCCTAAATCTTTCATTTTCTTCCTCCTTCTATTATTTTCTTGCACTTTCGGTTTAATTTTCTTCTTCCAACAATGTTCTTCGGCTATTTTTCCTTCGCCAAAGGATTTCCTCTAAACAGTGGTGAATTGCTACATCAAGTGGTATCAGAGCAAGGTTTATCTACTGGTGATATATCATTGTGAAGGAGCCAAGTTGATTAGCTTTATTCGTTAGAATATCATTGATAGTAACCCTACAAGAACGCCAATGGAGACCCGACTCCAGCTAACGAAGGCCGGCACTATGACGGCAGTCGATGCCACCAATTACCGCAGCATTGTCAAGAGTCTGCGCTATCTAGTAAACACACGCCCTGACCTCGTCTATTCCGTTGGATACGTGAGTAGGTTTATGGAAGCACCTAGGAAGGAGCATCTCGTGGCTGTCAAGCGCACCTTCAACGAAGCAGAGTACATCGCCGCTTCGACGGCAGCCACACAGGGGGTCTAGCTTGCGCGGCTGATGAAAGAACTCATCGGAAGAAAAAGTGATACACCAATGCTATATGTGGACAACAAAGCTACGATCTCCCTGATCAAAAATCCAGTTTTGCACGACTGGAGCAAGAACATAAAGATCAGGTACCATTACATCCGGGAGTGTGCAGACCGAGGGCTAATCAAGATTGACTTCATCCAAACAGAGGAACACCTTGGAGACATCTTCACCTAATGTCTGGCGCGGCTAAAATTTGAGGAACTATGCTCAAAGATCGGAGTTCAAAAGGAACTATGCTCAAAGATCGTTGATCAAAAGGAACTATGCTCAAAGATCGGTGATCAAAAGGAACTATGCTCAAAGATCGGTGATCGAAGTTCAAATAATAAGGTAGATATAGTTTTAGGAGGAGATTGCTATAATAAGGTAATATAGTTTTAGGAGGAGATTGTTAGATAAAAGCAGGTGGTTTTCTTTATTTAGTTTTATGTTATGTTTTTACTCAAATTAGTTAGTTGAATACAATTTTACATACTGTCGAATGTTTTTACTCGCATTAGTTAGTTGAATACAATTTTACATACTGTCGAATGTTTTTACTCAAATTAATTAGTTGAATACAATTTTACGAATGGATTACCCTATTTTTAGTTTGCCATTTGAGCCAGGTTTATCGGGAGTGGAGCTTGTTTGACATTATTAGAGTAGAATTGTTATTTAAATATTTAAATATAAAGAGAAACAAATTACCGTGTTTCAGCAACAATAAAAGCCAAATCTTTCGTTCTCTTCCTCCTTCTGTTATTTTCTCCCACTTTCTGTTTTTTTTTTCTTCTTCCAACATTTTTCTTTTGATATGGATTCCTTATCCATTGATGAGTTACAAAGTAGTCTCTTAGTGCACGAGCAATACATGAATGACCATGTTTGTGAGGAAGAACAAGCTCTAAAAGTCACACATGAAGGAAATTTTAGCAATAGAGGAAGAAGACGTGGTGGCTTTCGAGGACGACGTAGAGGAAGAGGTCGACAAAGCTTTGATAGATCAACTGTGGAATGTTACAACTGCCATGGATTAGGACATTACCAATATGAGTGTCCTAGAAGAGAGAATGACATTGCAAATTATGATAGGATATTACCAATATGAGTGTCCTAGAAGAGAGAATGACATTGCAAANTCTCTTCCTCCTTCGGTTATTTTCTAGCACTTTCTATTTTTTTTTTTCTTTCTTCCAACATTTTTCTTTTGATATGGATTCCTTATCCAGTGATGAGTTACAAAGTAGTCTCTTAGTGCACGAGCAATGCATGAATGACCATGTTTGTGAGGAAGAACAAGCTCTAAAAGTCACACATGAAGGAAATTTTAGCAATAGAGGAAGAAGACGTGGTGGCTTTCGAGGACGACGTAGAGGAAGAGGTCGACAAAGCTTTGATAGATCAACTGTGGAATGTTACAACTGCCATGGATTAGGACATTACCAATATGAGTGTCCTAGAAGAGAGAATGACATTGCAAATTATGATAGGATATTACCAATATGAGTGTCCTAGAAGAGAGAATGACATTGCAAATTATGCAAAAACCAATGAAGAGATGCTATTAATGACTTATGTAGATGAGGCATTCTCAGATCTACCCGGCATTGGCATAATTATGTCAAAACGTCATACACTTATGAAATATAAAAAAGGAACTAGACATCATGAAAGCGATAAAGGAAAGTACTAAAGTGATACAACCCAAGGGGTTGGGTATGCGGCCATGGAAAATACGCCTTGGACAAGCATGACTGTGACATCCTCTCCCACTTAATTGGTTGACGTCCCCATCAACCATCTCAAATTTTCGAACTCTTCTATCTAAACTACAGTCGAATTCAGTCGTCAATGCGCTCCCAGCTGATTTTTTCCAATGATAGCCGTTTCTAACTCATTAGGAATTCTTGCACGTTTTTCCTGGGGTTGTCAATGTGACATGTTCGTTCAACCATGATCTCTTCTACTTCTTTTTTGCTTGTATCTTTCATAGTGACTGGGGATCGTGTCACTTCATTACGTTGATGTTCGTCACCTTCTGGATGGTATGGTTTCAAGCTACTTACATGGATGACAAGATGAATATTCGTAAGGACCGGACTAATGCGATGGCTTTAAAAAGACGTAAATTTTTTGTGAAATAAAACAATTAAAATTTAAAACATAATATTCATTATACAAAAATAGTGCGCGCACATTAGTAATTTAAAACACGACATAATGGCTAAAACACGAATTACGAAACAGACACAACATTTGAAAATAAAAGGGTTGAAGACGACGGGTGAGGTTTGTCTATTGCACCTGCTCTAGATTCTCCTCCCGACCTCGACCAGCTCCTTGTTACCTGAAAAAAATGGAGAATAAGGAATGGGTACAAGACTTAGTAAGTAGCTTACTTGTAGGCTCTTACTCGTGTCCTTGATATGTTAGGATACCCCATTCTTTCTTTGCTTCTTCTTTTTCTTGTTGTAAGTACCTTTAGGCCTCTAATTCTTGTTTTTGACTTGGGATTCTTATCTTGATCTTTGTTGAGGACCTTGGTCCTTGAATTCTAAAACTTTGATTTTTCCTATAAGGGCCTTAGTACTATGGTTTTTTGGCTCTGGGTCTTTTGTTCTTGGTTTTTCTCCTTAGAACTAGGATCTTGATCCATGTTCTAGTGCTTGATCTTTCTCTTGTTTTTGGTACTTTCTGGGTTCTGCTATGTTTGTTCTCCAAGACCCCCCCCCCAGGATTTACAGCACTAGACATGCACCTGACAATCCTATGTCCAAGGCTTCATGCGTTCCAAGCGACACAGCCTTAATTTACGTCCAAGGCTTCATGCGTTCCAAGCGACGTAGTCTTACCGCATCTTGGGGCTTGCCCTTCGATACGGTCTGCTTAACCTATGCCCAAGGCTTCATGCTTTCCAAGCGGCATAGTCTGAAAACATACATCCAAGGCTTCTTACATTCCAAGAGATATAGTCTAATACTGCATCAAAGGCTTGCCCTATAATACAGTCTGCTTACGTACGCTCAAGGCTTCATGCATTCCAAGCAGCGTAGTCTGAAAACCTACATCCAAGGCTTCTTACGTTCCAAGCGATGTAGTCTACTACTGCATCAAGGGCTTGCCGTATAATACAATCTGCTTACCTATGCTTAAGGATTTATTCATTCCAAGCAGCATAGTCTAAGTCATGAGCATGTTGAACCGTGGGAGGTCTTAAGAGGTTCTTGATTCTTGGCTAAGGTAACTTACTCTCTTCTTGTTTCTTCGTGGCCCTAGACTACTCCTCATGGTAGACCATAAAGGTCACTTGCTCGGTGCATACTTAAATATGTCATCCTGCAAATCTTTTTGGTACCCATAACTTGGCGCAGGGCATCTCTTCTAGGTGAGGGAAACTTGAGGCCAAACATGACATCCTACAAAGGAAACATGGTGCAGGGCATCCCACCTAGAAGAGGAATTTTTGGGCCTTAGAAAGCACCGCTTGATGCGAGGTCATAGGTCACTTTGGGCATGGTTAGAGTATTACCTAGCATTCTTGTGTTTTTTAGTTTGGGGACCTTGGTCCCTCGTCCTTGAGTGGTACCTAGCATTCTTCTTACTTGGGTAGTTGTAAAGCTTGTGTGGTGTTGTTCTTGGTCCTCAATCTTGTAAGTTTCTAAGGTTCATAATTTCTTGGGGCATAAGTTGTAACTTTCATTTGTAATCATATGAACCCATCTTAGCGTAAGTTGTTCTAGAAGGTAATAGATTCCTAGGGAGTTCTTTAGAGGGTTCCAGAAGAGTCTAGAGTCTTGTGGTGTTTCCTTTATTAGTTGTTTCTTGGGTCCTAACTTGGTTTAGGTTCCAAACTTGCTCCAATCTATTTGAAATCTCAAACATATCTTCATGTCCTTCATAATAGACCTTACAAGAAGTAGCAAATCATTTGGATCATTTGGAGCAAATATAAACCTTCAATTTTTCATAAGTAGTCCTAGGGGCATTTTGGTAATTTAACCCCCAAATTCTTGGTTTTGCTACCTAACATGTTCCAATGACTTTCAAACTTCACCACATCTTAAACATCATAAACTAAAATCTATTACAGAGTTTCATAGCATTTGGAGGTCATCTAGGTCATGAACCGTATGAAGATATCCTAAGGGGCATTATGGTCATTTTACACCTTTTCTTGGTTTACCTACTTATCTTTATCCAATGACCACCAAAATTCATACATGATCTCAACATACTATAATATGCTCAACATTAAAATTTCATAGGCAGCAGATGTAACGACCAGAATTTTTTTACTTTATTTAAGGTCGCTACTGTATATATATATCATAAACATTGAATGCAGAAATACTTCATTTAAATTCCATANTGTAACGACCAGAAATTTTCTACTTTATTTAAGGTCGCTACTGTATATATATATCATAAACATTGAAGGCAGAAATACTTCATTTAAATTCCATAAACCATAACATTTATCTTAAAACACAGCCATGAACTTATGCGTTTCGAAAACACCTTTAAAATGACACAACAAAAGGCTAAATAAAATAAATAAACGTTTAAATTAAAAACATCATATTTTAGCCCAAGTCTAAGAAAATAAATAGCACTACCCTATGCATGTGCCATGGTCTCGAGTTGCAATGTCGTTATCAGTCGTACAAGAATGTATTGCCTTTACCTGAAAAATATAGTAGCACATGGCTTGAGTATTTAAAGAAATACTCAGTAAGTGACCCCACTGTTGGGGGTTAAAATCAGGAACATGTGAATGCAATGGCGGGACCTATCATTTAAATCCATTTTCCTACGGTACTGTCCTAAAAGGTAATTTGGATGTGTACCATATACTCTACACACAGCCCATACGTGCGAGTATGGACTCACCAGTCAGTTCGCACACTGCTGAGCCACCTTTCTTGTCAGGCAAGCATACTCTAGGAGCTTCTTAGGCCAGACACCCGTTAGAACTAGTAACCGTCATGGCAACATTAGGTTAACCACAATGATCGTACCCCTGCCTAACCTTCGCAGCATTATGATAAACATAATGATTGTATTCCTGCTCGGTCATCGCAGCATTATGATAACCATAATGATCGTATTCCTGCCTCGTAACGTACGCGTCCATACTATCGTGAAGGGTAAGGGGTATCCCCCAATGCATGAGCACAGAATAATGCATGAAGTCCCAACATTTTTCATTTTCATTATCATTTAATACAACCTCGCTAGCACTCCGTATATCTCATATCATTTTTCATATCACTTATCATATCTTTCATGCATACACTAGGGTTACATTTCATGCTAGTTCGTCGTTTTGCATGTCAATNTATCTCATATCATTTTTCATATCATTTATCATATCTTTCATGCATATGTCGAGGTTGTATTTCATGCTAGCTCGTCGTTTTGCATGTCAATCATATCATAAAATTTGGCATGTTAAGATTATATATGAAATTTGGTGGTTATTGGATTAGGTTAATTAGCTAAACCAAGCAACGATGTAAAATGACTACAATGCCCCTAAAGAAATTTATCCTAAGGTTCAAACCAAGTTTTANTTATCAATTTATCATAATCTCATCCCTTCTATTTATATCCTAACCATATTCTTTTATTAATCTCTAATATTCATAGCACTTCGAGGCGTAACCGTTTAATGTTTTGTGAATACATCTTACTTCTATCGTTACATTACGTTTAGTGCATCCTTCTCGTATCATATCTCAAACATATCATTGAACACATCACACCATAAATATTATCGTACAATTCACATATTATAGCATAACATAAACATAATATAAGCATATCGATTCACAGATAATTCACATATATCAGTATATATGACACGTGCAGAACCACGGACACGTGTCAACATCAAATATAACTATGCCGATAGTAAGGCCACTTACCTGGTTAACTTTAAGTTGTTGTCACGAATATATCCTTAATGAAAATTCGATTATGTCCTTTGAAATCCAAGTAAACCTATTTGAGCCCATGACATCAATTTCAAGTTTGAACTCTATAAAATTATTTCTCTAATTTTCTTGGGTCCATTCTTAAAAATCTTGAAATGTTATATATCTATAATTATATTTTTATTAAAAATCTTATTCTCCATAGTGTGGTATAAACAATAAAAAAATAATAATAAAATAAAAAAATAATAAANTCAAGTTATTTTGTGCTCTCCTGCTCTTGTATTACTTTTTTTCTCTGTATTTAGTTTATGTTTTTTTATTTACCGAATCTTCATCGTTTACTGTTGCCTTCTAATTTTGTTCTCATGTATTCAAAATTGTTAGTGGATCTCTGTTTCCAAATCTTCCCTTATCTCCGTGTTTCTTTTTGTTCACAAATTTTCTTGACCATTTTATTTTTAATCTATTCATTTGCTACATATATAAATTTAATCTAATATTACTAATACGACGTGATTTACTAGAATTCGTATAAATGATTGACATTTAGTTTCTAACTCAAAACTAAACCATTGTAATAATTTAACCAAGATCTAACTATAATTGGCTATGATTTCTAAAAAAACAAAAAAGGATAGGATAAAAAAAAATGAAGATTTAATATATACCTTATTCTTCAAATCTAAATCTCCCATGAATCTCAACTTAGGCCATTTTCATTTTTTTTTTATAATTATTTTTATAATCTTAACATGTCATATTATGTTCATTATTAAAAATTCATTGGCAGTAGAGTTCATTTAGTGGGTTATTTTAACGATACTTAAATCTCGAGCAATTTGATTGGTTAGGAGCCTTAACTCACGGTTCTTTGTATATTTCTTTCATATTCCTTTAATTCATACTTGATTTAAGGTTTATACAANGGGACCTCCGTTCTTGATCTTCCGGTACGTGAATTACCTTAAATTTTCTTCCACATACTCCTTATTGTGTCTAGTTTCTGGAACCATAAAGATTTTTTTGAGAACCATTCTGGAAGAGGGTTAAATTTTAGAAAAATCGAGGGAAGGTCGAGTTTTTGGTTGACATGGCCGGTTCAACTGAACCGGCCACGTCATCGTCTTCTTCCTCCAGATGGGAAGAAGACGTGTGTGACCATTCGCGCCGCCGTCTGAAACTCGCCCTCCCCAGCTCCGATCACGTCGTTTCTCCCCTCAACTTCTTCATGAAACTTAAAGAGGGTATTAGAAGGAAGAGCTATGGATTGATTTCATACCTTTTCGTGGATCGTAGCTTAAGATATTCGCTTCCAAAGTTCGTCCAAAATATAATTTCTAATTGGAGTAAAAATAAAGGATTTCTTATTGGGTAGCCGATTCTAGGGGTTTTCAAGGCTCGATTTCTTCATGGAGCTTCTTCCTTATTCTTTCCTCAAGCTTAAGAAATTGGTTTCGAGGAACAACTTTGAGTGTGGGACCTTAATTTTGAGAAATCACTCTCGGTCTACAAGTTACATGACACCTTCGATTTTCGATCTCTTAGGTATCTTGTTCTTAGACGTTTCAGTTCTTGATTCCTTCATCAAAGTTACTCATCTTCTTCCTCTTAAGCTAAAGAAATCCTTAATTTGAAGGAAAAGAGGTCATAGATAGGAATTCGACACTTACCCTCAATTTGAACACGAAACGAATTTTCTTCAATTGGAAACGTTTCTGAGGTTATTCCTCTTCGTGGTCTTCTATGGAAATATTCCTTGAAGGTGCAGAAACTTATTGAGATCGTCCTTGCTCGACGAATTCTCGTGTATCCTCGGATTGGAATTTTGAGTTTTTCTTGAAGCTCTTTAATGGCGGATTCGATTGGGGGAATGGTTTCTAGGCACTTTCAGAACTCTATTCCTTCATAGCACTTGTGGGTAATATTGTTTAGAAACTATAGGAACAAGTTTGAAAGAAAATGGTATAGAATTGCTCTTGAATTTGGAAGAAACCCGAGAATAGGAGACCCAAAATCTAAACGCTTATTGCCTACGATTGGGAGCTCAACCTTGCTCGATTCTTATTCCAAACTATTGCTCCAACTTCAAAATTTATAGAGAAAGCATAAACTGACATTGGGAGCTCTAGAATTGTCGTGAATTGTCGGTTGAATTTTCTGAAAAATTCGTCGGAAATATCTACTCCGATCACAGCCTCACCGACTTTGGTTCTGAAACCTAGCTGTTGGATGTGATGGTCTGTGAGTTTTCTAGAATATATTCAAGTTTGGAGGAGATTGAACGGCTGAGAGTCGAGATTTGAAGGATTTTGTGCAAAAGACACAATGAAGGATCTGATTTTTTAGCAGAAGGGCAAATCCGTAATTATCCTTAACTTCAGGGGTATTTTGGTAATTTGCCACATTTCGAATATTTTATTATTATTTTTCATCCAAAAATCCATAATTTCCATAAAAATTCTTCATTCCTTCTAGGTCATTTCTCCCTAGCATCTTGAAATTCCCTCGAGATGAGGAATTAAAAATGTTCCTTAGAGATTGGAAAAACGACCTTTTTGTCCTTTTCGCATGCCAAACTTCATTCTCGATTCTATGAGAATTTTTATACAAGCCTTTCATTTGCTTCTCTTCGATGGAAGTTTTATTTTTCCCGAATGTATCCTAATTTTGGCCTAATTCTTTTTCTAATAGTATTTATTCATAAGAATCATAATATGGAAAAACAAATGTAAGCCGTTGATTCATAAGATGGTTTGTTCTTTCTCAACTCTATCTTATTCCACACGGGACTTTATTATTATTAGTATTTAAAATATAAAAATTTAAGAATATTCTAATTTTAATTAAGGTCAAAGATAAGAAATGACTTTGTTGGAGGTATACTCTTCGCCAGAGAAATTCTAAAAATAAAATGTGACTAAAACCTATACCAATAAAGTGCTACTTGGAGCTATTGTATGTTGGGTAATGTAACCGTCCAAGTGTTCGACATGGTTAGTCATATCGTTTCATAAACAATCCACATATATCAAATATATGACACGTGCAGAACCGCAGGGAACGTACTGACACAACATCAAATCTAACCATGTCGATAGTAAGGTCACTTACGTGATTTACTCCTATGACATCTTTCTTCACATAAATCTGTTTCTACAGGTAAATCTGAGTAACTGTGTAAAGGCCATTTTCATTCTTTAATCAATATTTTGGCGATCTAATATCTATTTTACGGTAACAAATTGAAGACATCTCTCTTCACGTTAGTCTTCTTCTACATGATGTAACTACTTAAAGGCCATTTTTGTTCTCTCCATAATTCTGTTCACATATTTCTTGGCCAATTTTTAATCGATTGTTCTCTATGAGTAAATCTGCCTACTTGCGTACTTGCGTACAGGCCATTTTCTTTCTTTAATCGATTATTTGGCGATCTAATATATACCTTAATTAAAAAACTGACGACATCTCTCTTCATGTAAATCGGCTTCTATAGACGACATCTCATCGAGTAAATCTGCTTCTACAGACGACATCTCTCTTCACGTAAATCTGTTTCTATAGGTAAATCTGCATAATTGCATAAAGGTCTTTTTCTTTCTTTAATCAATTCTTTAGGAATCTGAGAATGTTTGTTTAATCCACCACACCTAAATGGTGTGAAAGTTATCTTATTTATAATGAAATAAATTAGAAGGATATGGAAATAAGAATAAAGGGAAAGATACCTATGGTAATAAGGCAAATATCAATATTTGCCTTATAATAAAATATCAAATATAATATATATGGTAAACTATAATTTATTACTAAATATCCTTACCACCCCACCGCAAGCTGAGCGTCGGATTTGAACGAACGTGAAGCTTGGATCTGAAAAATTCAAAGAGGTTGAGAAACACTTGTCGTGAAGATGACAACAACCTGGTTCAGAGGAGGCGTAGAGAAACACTTTCTTGGCCATCGAAAATTGCAGAGGGATCGCCGCTCAGCGACGATGCTGCCTTGGCTTCGGCGAGAATATGTCTAACCCATGAAGAGGGATTGTCGCTTAGCGACGATGCTGCCTTGGCTCTGGTGAGAATATGTCTAACCCCAAGAAGTAGAAGGAGAAACCTAGAGCAAGGGACAAAGACAATGTTGAAGCCGAAAGAGTCGCCACATTGGGCGAAGGAGCCAATTTTGGCGAGAAGGGCGGCGGCAACTTGGTTGGCAAAGAGGTCAGTGTGGCGCCCAGATTCCAAAGGTAAATCTCTGCATAAGGTCGATGGGCTTATCAAGATTCTATATATTTCCGAAGAGAACGCTGATGAAGATCCTAAGATTAGGGTTTTTGTGAAGGAGGAAGGATGAAGGGAAAATTAGGAATTAAATGAAAGAGGCTATGTTTGGAAAAAGTGAGGTTGTATTTACAGAGTATGGCGAAAGATGATTTGGAAGTCAAAAGGGGTGGAGCCGAAGAGTAATCAATCGGCTCTGCATCTGGCAACCATGACGACTGCCCGTGCGGCGTCAAAGCCAGCAGTGGTGGAGAAGAACAGTAGAAGATTTCAAAAGTTATTGAAAAGAAAGGATCCGGGTTGCTAAACCAAAATGACTCTGATACCATGAGAATGTTTGCTTAATCCACCCCCAACTAGATGGTGTGAAAGTTATCTTATTTATAATCAAACAAATTACAAGGATATGGAAATAGTAATAAATGGAAATAATAATAAAGGGAAATATATCCTAGCAAATATTAGATATTTGCCTTTTAATAAAATATTAAATATAATATATACGGTAAACTATAATTTATTATTAAATATTCTTAACCGGATCTAATATATATCTTACTATAACAATATTTTTTTTTCTTTTTGTTAATTTGATTTTTAGTTTATATTCCAACCTAACCATTTCGAGGGGTTGACTCTCTATCTCAAGTATCTGGTTCCTCGTGATTATTTTTGTTTGGTTGTTTGAGGTTTTGATTCTATTATTGTTGACATTACAATTATGATAAAGTGCAAAAGCGAATTATATTTATTTGCAATTGAAATTTTTTATAGGGTCTCGTTGTGCTATTTTTTATCACTTTTTTCATGTTCGGGACAAAAGCAAGACCACTTAACTTCCAGGTTCGCTATACGTAATGACATGATGTCTACTTATTTTTATGCAAGCAGTTAAATATTGGAATGTTCAAATTACTAATATTTGGTAATCTTACTTTGTTTCTTTGCCTCGATAATTGGAATGTACAAGATGTTCAAGTTTCTAACAAAATCTTGTACATCACTATGTTGGATGACAATGAGTTTAAAATCTTTGTGCTTTGTTTTGGATGGTCAATGCTTGTGGCTACTTCGGTTACTTGTTGTATAGTGAGTCCGGGCTTAATAGTACAAAAGAATGATTAATGTCTTTAAGCCTAAAATATTTTAATTTAGCGGTGAGTAAATTATATTAAAAAAAACGTTGTTGAGCAAAAAAAATTATTTTATATAGCAATGAACAACAGGTATAAAAGGGAGTAAATTATATTTTGTATATCGGTGGTTCGAAACCGGTTCGTGAGGAAAAAGAAATTTGAACTACAAAAGGTTAGTATTCAAACTCATTAAGTTTTAATACTTATGAACATGCTAGTTATTTACTATAATTGATGTTCAAAAAGTGCCTAGGATCCAAATTGTTTCCCATGTGTTATATTAACACCATCAATTGGTATCAGAGCATGTTTTAGACACTTTATTTACATTAATTTGATCATGGTGGGTACCATTTCAGGAATGAAATTTTGTGGTTGCTAAAGTGGATGGTTTTGGTAGTCACTTAATTCTCAAGCCGCATGTCGAAACTCATATTGAAATCCTAACTTCTGAGGTTTTGGCTCGAGGTCCTACATGGCTCTCTTCAAGCATGTCTTCGATAATTGTGTCGCCTCGTTCTCTCGAATTTTGTGTATGCCTCGACTTAGCCTCAATGCACACTAAGATTTCAAGAAGTTTGGATTGAGTTTAAAACCTAGGGGTACAACATAATGACTAAAGGCCTTGAATGGTAAATCTTATGATTTATGTATGTAAGTGAATCCAAAAGACAACCTTTAGATAAGTTGTAGAAGTTAG
Organism: Cucurbita pepo subsp. pepo; assembly: GCF_002806865.2. Classification (NCBI taxonomy): domain Eukaryota; kingdom Viridiplantae; phylum Streptophyta; class Magnoliopsida; order Cucurbitales; family Cucurbitaceae; genus Cucurbita; species Cucurbita pepo. Next base: position 18,098 of record NW_019646449.1, read on the forward strand.
GTGGTTAGATTATATGGATTTCTATGTAACGGTCCAGATTTACTGCTAGCAGATATTGTCCTCTTTGGGCATTCCCTTTCGGCCTTTCCCTCAAGACTTTAAAATGCCTCTGTTCGGGGAAGGTTTCCACACCCTTATAAATGGTGTTTTGTTCTCCTCCCCGACCAATGTGGGACATCAGATTCTATTTCTATTGTATTGGAATGAGATCATCTTTTCATGTCCATCTTTTGCGAAGTTTTAAGTTTTGAGGTGTACTAAAGTTTAGCACAACCTTTTACTCATAGATGGATGACGAAACTAAATGTTTGAACAAGATCTTAGAAGATATGCAACGCGTTTGTATGTTGGATTTTCTTGGTAGTTGGAACTCGAACTTGCCGTTCATGGAATGCTCGTATAATAGCTATCAGGCAATCATCGACATGGCGAAAAAGGTGTAGAATTTTAATTATTAAGCATTCTAATAGAACAAGTAACGCTATCCAAAAGATTAGGAGAATGATATAAACAACACAAAGTAGATAGAAGAAGAGGTGGTTTGAGGTTTGGTAGAAAGAGTAGCTCATTCCATGTTTTATCAAACCATTTGAAATCTAAGAGCAAGTTGGGGTTAGTTACTTATTGCTTGGCGTTGCTCAACCCTACCACCGACCCTCTCTCTCTCTCATAGAGCTCTTGCACGTCAAGTCGTGCCTTAGCCTTCCACCTCACTCAATTCTCTAAGTGCCTTCGATCAAGATACACCATTGTCACTAGACTCGAGGAATAGTGCCAAACAGGTTGGAAATAGGTTTTTCGAGCCGAATAAGTCGTCAGAGTCGAGGAGAGTTTTGCGCCAGATGTTGACATGTGGCGCAACCAGGAGCGGCTGCGTGTGCTAGCCGAAATCAAGCCGAGGTGCGGGTCGTTGGTTCAAGGCATGGGTTTTTGGGTTGCAATCACAGGTCTGGGCTGACTGCGGGTAGTAGATCGGGCCTCGGTTATTTCGTTGGGCCGAGTGGGTTTGGGCTGTCAGCGTCGGTATTGGATTGGGCTTGAGGGTCTCGAGTCGGTTTGGTTTTTGTCTCGGGTCGCAGCTGATGGGTTAGGCCGTAATTGGGCTTTTTGGTTTGGGCCGAGGCGTCTGGACCCCGGAGATTTCGTCGGTCGAGGGTTTGGACTTGTAATAACTCGTACAGCCGGCATTAAATGAGCAAATAAAAGGAAAAAATATATATATAAAAATTTATATATGAAATATGAAAAGACATAAATATGAAGGGGTAGAAACATGAAAAGGCAGTAGGTAGGGTAGGTCTGCCACCTACCCAAAATCTTCTCTTTAAATCTTGTTGGTAAGAGGCCAATAAATCCGAGGGAGGGGTTGAACCAAACTGTTTTTGAAATAAGAAGAAAAAGAAAAGGGAAACATTGGTAAGTGTCGAAGAAGCTGAAGAAGGAAAGGAAAGTCGCTGGAAGGAAGGAGCTGATCGTTGGATTTAACGAACCGTTGGACCAAATCGACCCGCTGTACCAAACCGCTCTACCAGAACCAACCCGACCCGACCCAATTAGCAGATTCTGATCCACTACCCAAAACCAGACTCGATGGTATGCATGACCCTCGGTTCAGAAGCCAATGCTCGCAAATTTAGACTATTTTAACTCGAATCCTTCTCAACTTCTCAATGTAGGACCTAATTGTAGATCTTTGAACGAATTAGAAATTTGTTGAAGACCCGAAACAAGCTCGAAAAGTCTACAACAAGTAAGTAACCGCATGGAGCAAGTTCTAAGAAATGCTTGTAGGAGTCGGTTTGGAGTATGGGCAACTGATCTAGTATTATACTTAGGAGTTTGGTTAACATTAGTTTCATGTATGGTACTTCGATATCGTGAGTGTTTATACCTTGATTATAGTTAGGGTTATATAGCTTCCGCATGCATTATTGTGAATTTCTCTGATAGGCGTTTGGGTTTATGTGTTTCCTAGGAAGTCGAGATAGATTGTTATTTCTTGAGTTGCATGATAAGTATGATGTGACCTTTGATACTTTGTTCTATTTTGTTTTGGAGTGTGGATAGCCCATTATTGCCCATTTGTGAATTGAACTATTTTGCTACGTGCTAGATAGCGTGAATTATGAATTTCGTAGATTATGAGTTACCGTCTTTTAGTTGTCACCTATTGTAGATATGGGTGGCGTTAGTAAGTATCATACTGTAGTACCACGTCAGGGGTGCCTAGTGGGGAGACCCATGGCCTTTTACTGATCTAAACCCGACCGGGGTGTAAGACAGGTAGTTTACTGACCCAGCCCGGCGGGGCATAGTGACAGGTAGTTACTGATTCTCAGGAACAGGTAGTTAAGGCCAGACACCACTAGGGGAAAATCCACTGATTTAAGCTCAGTAGATAGTTAGGTATGGAAGAAAATCCATATCAATGAGAATCCATGGGGTCTTCTTTTGAGACCATAGTAGTCTTTGCTAAAGATAGATTCGAGCATATAGCCAAAGTTTTCCGTGAATAGGATTAAGTTCGATAAGAGCCTACAAGTAGGTTGCTTACCGAGTATTTTTATACTCATCCCATGTTGTTGCTATTTTTCAGGTGTTAAGTAGACCAATGTCGGTGGCGGGAACGTGTGGAGCCATGCGGCTACAGTGGAGACCCTTAGATCGAGTCTTCTTTGTCCATGTCGTTTTAATGTCATTTTGATGTTTATTTTGGGAAAACTTATGCTATTTTGTAATTGTTTTTCTTTTTGTTGTGTTTCCGCGGATCCCGTTATGTTTTGAAACTATTTGGATTTTTAATGCTTATCAGATAATTTTAATTTTATTGTCTCCCGTTTTATCAAATGAAAATGTTGGGCTTTTTATCCTAGAGTCCACGTAGCGATTCGTGATTCGATGCGTCGGAGAACGATCGTTACAGGACTGGATTAGGTCGTATCAGTTAGGGTCACGGTCCGAATCTCGGTCGGACTTCGTCTCCTTCGCCCAATTAACAACGAAATTTTTTGCAAACTAATAAAAACAAAATCGACCCAATTGATTCGAATTACAAATATTTGTGAATAATAGAACTGAAATATTGACATATTAGTTCGACTTCAATTTATTTAATGTACATATTTATTCATGATGCAACGTTAAATTGCAAACTACCAACTTTCTTATTAGCTCTACTCAACACGATTCAAAGAGTTTAATAAATCTGACTTATCGTTTAATGAGCCAACCTTGAGAATCGACCGAGTAGGCTTCAAGGAACCATCATATTCATGATCAAAATCAAAAGATTTCGACTTTTTTGCTCCTTTGTTCTTCCTCCTTTCCTTCATAATAGAATCAATATCCTCAACCGTTTCCTTGATACTCACGATTTTCTTTGGAGCATGTTTGATTGTAGAAGGCAATGGTACAAAATGATGATTCTTATCATTCTTATCTTCGATATGCGATGGAGTAACACAAGAATCATCGTCTTTAGACGAATGGAGCTCCAGTTCATCAAGAACATCATTCTTAAGAGACGAAATAGAATGATCTGAATTCACAGATCTGAGCTCTTGGGATGAACCATTTGAATCATGTGACACCGGGTTTCCAAGAGTAACAGTTTCTCGGGCTTTAGATGATAGGATTTTCATAATAAAATGGAACAATTGGTAACATATGTCGAAGAATGGGAACTTGCATTCTCGATTGTCCATTGGAATGTTTTGGGAAGGGATGTTGGATTAAAAGAAAATGTTGGGTGAATGAGTAATGCACCAAATGCATATATACTTTACTTGATGAAGAGAGTAGAGACAATAGAGAATAATTCGTACCTTGAAAGGATGCAACCTTGGCCCCAAAGAGTTTGTCTTCCTATGAATCAATCTCTTCTATAAGAAGAGTAAAGAAAAGATCATAGAAGAATCATATGGTATTTTACTTGAAAAGTAAGGCAAAACTTCCTTCCAAGAGATCCCAATTCAAAGCATGGAAGTCACGGCTTTCTCCTTAACGCTGCTGATACTCGACACGCTACAGTTTTGATACCCGAAAAATGAACCTTAAAACACCCTGAATATAGCTTCAAGCATTAATAGGCAACAATTAAGAGAAAATGGTTCTTAAATATGCAGATTTTGATGCCCTGAATATAGCTTCAAGCATAATGTGCAAAGACAGACGAGAAACAAATGGCAACAGTGTGCAGCAAAGAAGTAGGGTATGGCACATTTGGGAGTCGTAAATGGTGACGTCGCAATAAGCGACAGAGAAACAAGGCAGTGTGTGGCAGAAAACAGTATGGTTGAGAGATTCAGCAACAAGCAGTGAACCCAACATCAAAATTGCAAGAGAACACAAGGACATTGCCATCGTTTCAGATCTAGGCGTCTTCCAGATCTATGTTTTTGGAAAACGTAAGAAAGAAGGGTGTAACGGCTCAAGCCTACTGTTCTCTTTGAGCTTTCCCTTTCGGACTTACCCCTAAGGTTTTTAAAACACATCTGCTAAGGAGAGGTTTTCACACCCTTATACAGAATGTTTCGTTCTCTCCGACCGATGTGGGATCTCACAATCCCTCCTTCCGGGACCCAGTGTCCTTGCTGACACTCATTCCCTTCTCCAATCGATGTGGAACCCCCTAATTCAGGGCCCAGCGTCTTTTCTGGCACACCGACTCGTGTCTACCCCCTTATGGGTTTATCCTCCGGCTGGCACATCGCCTAGTGTCTGGCTCTAATACCATTTGTAACAGCCCAAGCCCACTGCTAGCAGATATTGTTTTCTTTAGGATTTTCCTTTCGGGTTTCCCCTCAAGCATTTTAAAATGCAGCTGCTAGGGAGAGGTTTCCATACCCTTATAAAGAATGTTTCGTTCTCCTCTCCAACCGATCTCCAACCGATGTGGGATTTCACAAAGAGAGGAAAGGAAACAAACAAGGAAAAAGAGAGCCAGCAACGGAACGAAAATATATATCTTTTCAATTAAAAAATACAAAAAAAAAAAAAAAAAAAA
>NW_019646449.1:23405-96282 GCF_002806865.2 Cucurbita pepo subsp. pepo
AAAAAAAAAAAAAAAAAAAAAAAAAAAAAACTAAAATATATCTTTTAAAATAAAAAAACAAATGCCACACCAGCTTTCCATTAAAAATTAAAGGAAAAACTGATGGGTACTAAGATGCTGCTAAAATCAAACCTCACGACTAAATTTCGAGTTTGAAAACTCACAGACCAATATGCTACTATACTCAAACATCATGGACTAAAAGTGACATTCTTTTATCATATAACCACCCAACANTAAGGACATTGCCATCGTTTCAGATCTAGGCGTCTTCCAGATCTATGTTTTTTGAAAACATAAGAAAGAAGGGTGTAACGGCTCAAGCTTACTGTTCTCTTTGAGCTTTCCCTTTCGGATTTACCCCTAAGGTTTTTAAAACACATCTGCTAGGGAGAGGTTTTCACACCCNCACAATAAAAAAATGAAAACTGTTATTAATTAGCTGAAAGCAATTCTGATGAACAGGGAACTAGAAAGGAAAAGGATTAAAATAATTATTTGAATAATCACTGTCACGCTTATCTCTTCTAGAGATGGCTTGAACAAGGAAGATACCAAAAATTATTAGAATTAAAATTCCTAGGAACGTCTCTCGTGTTGATATCATAATTTAGGAGTGAAGTCGCAAACTACACAATTGTATATGATAGAATAATAAAAAGAGATTATTAAAATAAAGATGGAACCTGTTGATCTACAAAATTGGATAAAGAAGCTTCTACTGTGAAGGATGATATTAGATTGGAATTCGCCCACAGAGACGCCAAAAAGCTCCCTCATGAAAAAGAGATTTCTCAAATACCCAGATATCACGGACAAGGACCTGAAAGGAGTAGTAGCACACATAAAATATAATCAAAATCGTTGCCATGAAAGAAAATTAAAGATACCAATTGAACTTATGAAGGAATCATGATAAGCCTTTATTTCTTTCGGTTCAGTTGTGGGAAGCCTATTCAATGTTTGAATGGTCATATGCACACCAAGGATGGAAAAGGCACTACAAATAGCTGTTCATACTCGCTACTTCATAGGCCAAGAAGTGATTGAATGAATTATTTTGTGTTTCCGGTTCTTCTTTTTCTAATTTCCTCTTTTTCCAATAATGAAAATGGAAAATTACCTTTTTGAACCTTAAAGTTTGGAGTATGTAGAAATTTTTTAAATAATAATAATAATAATAAGAATAATAATAAATTATTATTATTATTATGAAGTTCCAGAAACTTCACAATGTCGCCTTCATCTCTTTATTCACTTTCACTCTCTGTTTCTTCTTGTTTTTCCTTTCAAAATTCATTTCCTCAGAAAAATTTCCAGACCTAACCCAATATACATTTTCTTTTTAAGCAAAATCTAAATAAACAATGTGGAAAAGAAATTGAAATAATAAAAAAAAACTTCGAAGAAATTAAGATTTGAAAATAGAAAAAAATTGGAAGAAAAGAAGAAGAGAGAGTGGGAAAGAAAGAAGGGGAAGAGTAGAGATGGGAGAGTTTTTATAATTATTTGAATTATTACATTTTACTTTTAAATTGTCATCCTGTTGTCAGAGACTAAAATTGAACATTCCCTAAATCTAATGGTTCGATTTTGAAAAAAAGAACATGTTTAATAAGCATTTCTTGTTTCTTGTTCTTTTTAAGTTTTGAATTAAAAAATAAAATTTTTACATGAAAATAAGTTTTGAAAATTTAATATTGAAAAAAAATTATATTCTATACAAAAATGATAGTGCATTTTAGAAGAAAAAAATGATAAACTAATACTTACATTTATGTTTTCGGAAAAAACTAGAAACAAAAACAAGAAACTTCGTTTTGTTGTTTCTAAAATTCCTACACAAATTTAGAAACATTTCTAAAAATAATAAAAACAAAAAACAGGAATGGTTATCGAACACCAAATATTGGAAACAAGAAAGAGAAAACCTGAAATATGAACATTATGAAGGTGACATTTTGATTTCACTGATGCTTCTGTACTTTTTGTAGACAAATATTACTCGAAAGGGGGAGTGAATATGATATCATGCACTTACCTCCTTAGATTTATCTCCAGCAACGACAGCACCTTCAGCATTGTATGCTTCAAACTTCTACAAACGCAAATTTATATCAGTGAACATCTTCATTAGAAGTGAGAAGCTTAGAAGACTCCATTGAAGTCAAATTGATAGATATCTTGAGTGGAACAAAAATCTCAGTTGATTATAGCTAAATAGACCTTTTGTATACATATAAAAAGAATCAAAAGACAAAAGCTCATCTTCGAAGATCCTTTCTCTCCAAAGATGCCACCAAAAAGCTCTAGTAGCACGACACTAAAGGGTCTTCCCTCTTCTTTTAAAGTACCAACCATTTAACACTTCCACAAGCCAATCATCGACCTCTTTGGCAAACAAAAAGCGATCCAAAACTCCTTGAATATAACTGACCTCCCTTAGAACTTTGTATTCTTGTTTTTAGAATACAAGTTTAGAACTTTCAATCCGTTTGATAGATTGTGGAGAGGTCAAAATCTTGAAGATAAAAACAAGTTCTCCTTGATCAATGATCATCTTTCTAAGTAAATTTGTTTAACCTTCTTGGGGTTGTTGTTGCTATTGTTGTGGAAATTCACTTAGATTAAGGGGAGCTCTCATGCATATTAGAGGCAGTTCCATTATCACAACTCCTCCATACAATAAACAAAAAAATAATGGATCAAATTAAGAAAAAGGAAAAGAACAAAGAAAAAGCAAGCTTTGATAAGCTCTATCTAGGAAAAATCCAGAGTGACATTACCATGTTTGATGATCAACAATTATTAGATTAGAATGTCATGCATAATAAAAGCCCCTCTACAAGTTTACCGACTACACAACTATAGGGCCTCACTAGTTGCCATGATTTCTAGCATTAATTAGTTACAATAAGGCACCATATTTTACAGATTGCGGAGAAGGCACACGGTTGTATGCACACAAAGTATGAAACAGTTGAGAGCATAAGAACAAGAATAGGTATAACGCTCAGTATACCTGCTTGGCAAGAATCTCAAGGGTAAGCTGTACGAAAACCTTTTCAAGGTCACTTCGATCAACACCAATCTGTGCATGCAGGGAAAAGAAAGGGTACAAGATTGTAATCAAACCAGAACAACGACATACTTCCACTTTGAGGAAATTAGCTGGTGATAATATTGATGATTTTTATCTAACCATAATAATTGAAAATGCTCTATAAATGTAGAAATTATATGGCTTGGACAAACCGTTTAAATTTCTAAGTGGTGGCAGACTGGCAGCATTAGACTCATAAAGAGTGAAGTTTTTAGTTACAAGTTGGATTTGCAAACAACACTCTTTAACAAAGAACATAATATGCTCTGCGACCATTGTAGATAGTTTGAACCATTCAACTCATGGGTATGACTGTATGCGGTTCTCTTCAGGGTATAACAATAGTTGGCCTAATTACATGCTTTTGAAATCAATGTCAAACAATCTTGTAAATATAGGTAGTTACTTTGGTTAAAGTATTAGGCATCTGCCTTCTGCTTGAATACTGAATTGTTGGGAAAAAGAAAATCAAGAGTAGGAATTTCTGAAATAGCAAAGATAAAAACTATTTCAATAGAAGCGGCTGACAAACTCTTTTCTCCTCTCAATCGTCTGTTTAAAGACAGCGCAGAACTCTTTGGCTTAACTTCACATAAGAATCATCCAATGTGGACTTGGCTTGAAAAATATGAAAGAAAAAAAAATTTCTTTTTCTTTTTTTTCTTTTTTCTTTCTCTTTTCTTGTAGGGGATCCCTCTTTGGGTTCCTTCTTCGAAGATTGTCATAGTTATTTATAACTAAGCTCCCGAAGGAAGAATTTTTTTACTTTCCTAGGGAATTTGCAGTGCAGTATGTCATGATGAAGGGATCTAATCATGAAATGTATGGAAGGGTGACGGGTCAGAAACATAGGTCTGCCAGATGACTCAAAGTTCATGGAACTTGGTAAAACTATTATTTGCAGATGAGGTAAGGAGCACTTCAAGATGCACCACAAAAGGGGAAGATGGTAAGATCGAACAATGTTGGTAAAACATTGAAGTGATAAACAGCCTTTTCCCTTCATGTCATGGAGAGATGTCTCATTTCTCCTTCTTTTCAACTCCCCACTAACACGAATGAAATCTTATATTTGTGAATCTAATGTTAGAGTATTTTGTTCAATTTAGTCCATCACTGTGTAAGATCTTGGTTACGAACACTTGTGTCTGAAGAAGCAGATAAGGGCCTGTTATTTGGTTCTATGTCTGTGGGTCATTTATGTTTATGCTTTATTATGTTTTGGATATTCATTTTCTGTTTGGACTGTAGGTTTTAGGCTTAGTATTGCTATTTTAAGGCTCTGGATGAACTAGAGGGGACAGGCATTGTTTTGATGGAATGTCTCAGAGGGATTGTTCCTCTTTTGGAGTTTTTTTTTTTTTTTTTTTNGAAATTTGGTGGAGAAAGAATATCATTTAAGAGAAGAATATTTGTTTTTACCCTTTTAATAGAGAATTAGAAAAGGAATTACAAACATTTATAAGTTCCATGATTTCATCGAGTATTACGACATGTAAGTTAATCATACCAATTTTAACATTCAACAATAGTGAAGGACTAAAATTGAAAATGTTAAAGTAAGGGAGTAAAATTAGAACTTTTTAAGGGAATAATGGAAAAGGCATACCCCAACATTAGAGGTCATAACGTATATTTAGCCAAAAATAATTAACCTACTATTTTTCTCTTCAATGCAGGCATGACCTTCTAAAGCTGAGTAACTAGAAAAATTAAGGAGGAACTGGAACATGGGCAGGTTATGATTGTATCACAAAAATATATCTTATTGTGAGCAGCCTGACAAATGCATGAATAGGACAAACAGAAATGTAAGAGTAATAATACTTGCCAATCTAGCTCGTAACGTGCGGATCTTGACAACTGGTAGGATCATTTCCCAGTAAACTTTGTTCCATTTGGATTCTCTGAGTTTGATTTCATTCTTCAATGCCTGTAGGTGAGGCCGAGGTAATAAGTTAGAATCTACATATCAGTCTTCAATCCAACAAAGATTTTGTTTCCTTTCCAAAAAAAACAGAATCTGCATAGTTAATAGACGAGAACAAGTAAAGAAAACGTGGGAAAGAGAACTCGATCTCAAAGTAGGCATAGCTGAAGAGCAAAAGGAAAGGGTGATGCGTACTGAATACATATTCTCTGTGACTGCTTTCCTCAACAATGTTTTGTCACCATTTGCTATCAAAGTGTTTATCTGGAAAACGTACAATTCAAGGTTCAGCAATTTTACATCAAATAAAAAGAAGATAAAATGAGAAGGTAGCCATCAGCTCGTGGGTAAACAAACTTGACTTTTCTTCTTACTCATAACAAATTTCGTTGAAGAAAACTGGAAAATGCAATAATTGCCAAATCAAAAAGGTTATGCTACAAGGGTAATGAAACTATAAAAAGGTTATGTGACAAGGGAAATGGCCTTCCCCCTGCTGGAAAATTGGCTTCAGAAAATGATTTGTGTACTGTTCCCATTCCCAGATACTTCTCCAAGAACAAATCAAGAAGCAAAAGCAAACTCTTTTTTAATGTAACGTTACAACTTCACTGTATGTAGCAACGGTAATCCATTAGAGGTTTAAGGAATTTACAATCTTCAATATCCAAACACAAATTATGAAAAAGCCAGGTAGGTTCTTTCACAGAGGAAAATAGTCGTCAATAGAAGCAAAAGCAACTCTTTGGCCTTCAAGAAATTTACAATCTTATATCATCCACAAAATTATGAAAAGCCAGGCAGGTTCTTTCCACAAAGGAAACGGTTCTTAAGATAATCTTACTGAAAGAAAATGTTAAATATATTTCATAAAGCACTTCGTAAACCAGTAATGTGATACACGAATCTTGAATACCTCTTTATATAAATTTACTGCCTCTTCGTAAAATTGTTTCTTTGAGTACCCCTTCTTTCTTAATTTTGCAATTGCGTAAGCACTTTTTAGCTGCAAAAAAGGGAAAAAAAAAAAAAAAAAAAAAAATCAGGCCTCTATTAGGCACACTCCACAAAACTTAGGCGGCCTTTCTCTATTACTTCCATACATGAGCATAAGTTCTTCTATAATAAATCAGCACACAGAGGTTCACATCAGATACGCAGCCAATGTATATTGAGCAGACATTGTTTCAGTAGTAAGGTGAACAAGAGTAAAGTTTTATTTTTATGAATAACAAAAACTTTTTTGTGCCAACAAATCACAAAACCACCTATTTATGCAATGTACGTATGCTCAAAATTTCTAGACAAGGATTATTAATGTCTTTGGATGGCATCTAACTTTTCCTAGGGAGGCAAAGGATTTACTGGACACGGCCTTAACATACCACTCCTCCAAGAATGCAAAAGTCGACCTCACCATAGCCTTTTTTTTTTTTTTTAAATCTATGGAAAGAAAAAAATAAAAGAGTAATCACGAAAAAGACACAAACTTACGACGCTCTTCTACAATGCGGTTTACCAAGCTATATCTTGGTGTAAATTGTCTAATATTTTGCTTCCTATAGTCATATCTCCCTCATTATAAATTGGGAAGGTCTTTGTTTAAACATCATGCATCTTTTTTTGTAAATTCAAACATCAATAAAGTTGTCTTTTATCCAAAAATAAAAAAAGAAAAAAAAAGAAAACAAATGAATAACAAAACTTTATGAACTAAAAAATAGCTAAAGTCAAGTAAAATAAACCAACTAAAAGTTAATTACAAAAAACGCTTCACCACCAGAGATAGAAACATGGAACTTTAAAAAAGACCAAACATCAATCAAATTCCTTTCAAGCCATCTAAAGATTCAGGTGTTCCTCTCACCCTAAGAGCCCCACAATACCGGACAGATCCCAACACGCCCCAAAAACAACCTCCCCTTCTCACAAAAGGGTGGGTGAAGAAGAAACTCCTCAATCGTCTCTCTACAACCTCTAGACCTAGCAAAACAAAAGTCAAACTCCACGAAGAAGCAACTATAGATTGCATAAGCAAAGTCATAGCTCCAAAAAAAATATATGATCTAGCTAAATTTCACAATAATTATAGCAAGTAATAGTCAGAGAAAACTCAAACTCTAAACCAAACTTCAACTCAACCCCCCTTCTAGTAGCAATATTGAGGATCTCCAACTTCTTTTTCCAAGCTAGAGCATAGAAGTCAAATGTCATGATCATGTTTGTCCAGGGTGTTACCTATAGTTGCATGCCCGTAATAACTTCTTTTACCAAGCTTTCATTTTGCACACCAATTTAGTTTCCTTGTCTTTTGTTAGTGTATGAATCCTCACCTCTTGCCATATGCAAGGGTGACACATTGAATATGCCTCAATGTACTATATGTGTAAGGCTGATTATCATCCTTCCTACCTTGATTGTATAATATCAAATTTGTTGTTTATCTTAGATGCTTTTTAGCATACAACAAATGTTTTCTCAAAAGTTTTCCAGTGATTTTCCAAAACCTTTTTCCGTAATCCCACTTTCTAAAAATATTTTTCTCAAAAAACGGAGGTGGAGAATGCAAGATAGGCCTATTGTGCCATCGACATCCTGAATTTGAGTTGATTGACTTGCTCAAGCACTAAGTTTAAGTACTCGGACACCTTCCATAAACATTTTGACTTTCCTTGCTTGCCCGGTTAATCTTCGTGCAAGCTTTTGACGTAGCAAGGGCGAGAGCAGGTGTCACAATCATTTTTGGGAGTCTCAAAAGACTACAATTGTGACACCAAACATTGTACCCCAAGCCCCTGATGCAAGGAGTTCAGAAAAATGTCAAAACAAGGGAGAATCTCCTTATTCCTTACCCTTGCCAAAAGTCCTTCCTCCTCTCCAAGTTGCCAAAGAAGCTAGAGTAAACCTATCATTCGCTTTAGATGGAACTTGGAAAAAGATCACTATGTTTCCAACCTTCTTCTACATCAAAAACCTAATGGGTTTTCTAGCTCAAAAGCTGCCCCCTGCAATCCTTGAGCCAAGCTACCATTCCCAATTCCAACTCCAACCTCTCCACTCACATTCCTCTGTGCTCTTCTACACACACCTTTCATAACCACCTTTTTGGGTGAACCATTCCCAATTCCAACTCCAACCTCTCCACTCACATTCCTCTGTGCTCTTTCTACACACACCTTTCATAACCACCTTTTTGATTAGGTTCACTTGATCAAGGGCAGGAGAAAGTGTCACACAATTGCTTTGGGAGTCTCAAAGGACATCAATTGTGTCACCAGACATCTTACACTTTGCCCTAGGTTGATTCTTCACTAGCTTAGCCAGTTCCAAAAAATGCCAAAACAAGGGAGAATCATCCCATACCCCTGTCAAAAAAACCTTCCTCCTCTACGAGTTTCCAAAGAAGCTAGAGCAAATCTATCCTTCGCTTTAGATGGAACTTGGAAGAAGGTCACTCATGTTTCCAACCTCCTCCTCCATCAAAAACCTAATGGGTTTTCTAGATCAAAAATCTGACCCAAGCAATCCTTGAGACAAGCTAGCGTTCCCAATTCCAACTCCAACCTCTCCACTTGTGTTCTCCTATGCTCTTCTACACACCTTACACAACCACCTTTTTGAAGGTGAAACACCTCCTAATCGATGCACACCCTCTACATCTCATCTCCCTCATCAGTACTTCATTTTGTCACGCAACAATGAAGGGATAAGTTCTAAAGCTTAGATAGAAAAGAAACCGGAAAAAGGGATAGGCAAGTAGAAGACTGAAAATTGGGCATTGCGACCTCAAAAGAACACTGATTAATAGTTAACTTGCAGCATAATAGCCTTTTTTTAAAAAAAAAATAAAATAAAATAAGAACTTGTAGTTGCAGCATAACAGCTCAAAATCAAAAGGTTGAAATGGCACAATTCACCTCTAAAATGATATCGTCTTTTGTTCTCCTCCAACCACTTCTTGTGAACCATCTGACATAGAAACATCAAAAGTGTTCAAAACATGGTAAATAATGACAAATTCCAAAAATACTAAAATAGAAATAAATATATAATTAAATAACTAAACCTTCTGGGTTATGCAACTGTCATCTACCTAATGTAACAAAAGACAGACATACAAAAGAAACACAAATAAACCGATTAAGGAATAATCAAAATTAATAACTATTTTATAAAATGGAAACAGATTGCAAGGGTTAAATCAATAATTCGTGCTTAATTTCAATATGATCCCTATAATTTTAAACTTTTCAATTTAGACCCCATTAATTGGTTAAATCTCTTAAATCGTCACTTCCATTACCAAATATGAACAATTTTCTTACCTTGGCTATTCTCTTCGGATGTAGATAATGAACTAACATTTAATAAAAGGTGTTTCTGATGATTAAATTGACCAACCGTAATAATAGGTACCCATTCGTCAACTTTTTTTAAGCATATAAATGCATAAAGTCAATGACTTCGAATATCATATTGTAGAAAAATGATATATACTTTAATAAACATGTTCTGGATTTTTAAAAATGGTGTCACTGTGTCAGTGTGTATTCATGACTCATACCGTATCCATGCTTCTTAGACCAATACTCATTAGCTTAGGCATTTAGGTCGAGTGGTAATTCAATGACGTCAAAATAGGAAGTCCTTCGTACCCTTGTAAATTAGTATTGATATAAGATTAAATTTATGATAACTATCACTTAAAACCTTTTGGGTTGAGTGGTGATTTAACACAAAGAAATGGTAATTTAACCAAAATCCAAATGCAAAAAAAGCATTCAAAGGAAATACTCAAAAGTAGTAGTACTAGTGTTGAGCTTGAAGTACTTGGTAAATTGTTGCCAACATAATTCAAATAGCCTCTAATTAGTTTGATTTTCATGAGTTTAATTTATTTAGTTTTTGGTTGTCGGGAGGCGAGTGTAGGATGAGATAATATCGAAATTTAAAAAATAGTTGTTTTCTTTTTAAATGGAATAGTTTTTGGATTCAACTAACCTCTGCCAAAATGGTATTGGTTGACGAGGTGAATAAGGTTCATAGATAATTCCAGGACTCAACATGGAAACTTTGAGGGCTCCCTGCAAGCATGATTTAACAAAAGTATCAAAAGATTTAAGACAGAAGATGAAAGAGTAAAAGATTTGACAATTCATTTTCAATGAAAAAGACGATAAAAGAAATTAAAACATAAAAGAATTTCAACATTCTATTTGTCCATAAAAATAAACCTTTAGGGTAAATTGATATTGATATTTCTCCTAAAAACGATTATTTTAAGATGTTGAGTGCAAGAACAACGTGGAATGAATATAACCGGATGGTTTAGACAGGTTGAAAGAGACAACTGCATTTTTTTACCTCGAATAGAACTTATCATTAAAGGAATGAAATGAGATTAATGCTCAAAAGATACAAATGAATAAATGGAGTGAAAGAAGAAACAAACTAACAAATAAAGATAAAACAAAATTACAATGTAAAAATAAAAGCTTCCGACTTCAAATAAATATATTGTAAGGTAAAACCAAAAAAGAGCTTTTTCAAAAACTGTTGAGAAGCCTTGAGCCTAAAAGATTCAAAACAATCAAACCAAAGAATACGCTTGTTTTCCAGTATCCTTCCTTCTAGCCATTGTTAGATTGTCTGTGGTGTCTTTCAGGTTTTTGGTTGTCTGGGAAGAGTTGCTTTGTTCCTTTTCTAGTTTTTCCCTTTTGGTTAGACGGTGGATGTTATTTGGTTTGCTTTCAGCCCACTTTATTTGGTCGGTTTATCATTTTTTTCTTTTTCTACTCTCATGAGGTGGTTTCTTCAAATATCTTGTACCCTTTCATGCATAAATAGAAAGATGTTTCTTGTTCATAAAAAATGCAACCACAAAAGCAATGAAAGCCCTATAAGTAGCTGAACAACATTACATTTTGTGTTCTTTGAAAACACCCACTGTGCCTTGAATATGTTGAAAAGACTATAACAGCAAGCCAAAGAATAAGGACATTCTAAAAACAAATGAACTAACATCTCTCCATCCGCAGAGCAAAGTGAACGTACTGTAATGCATGAAATATTATGAAGGTAATTTTTTCGGAGCACCTCAGCAGAACTTAAAAGAACTGTTAAGCAAGATCCAAATCAGAATATTGAACCGTTTTGGACCTTCAGACTTCGAAACTGATGAAAAACCCTTTTTTTCATAGGACTAAATGAAGCCAAGATAAGGATCATGGTGTTCCAAATGTTCCAACTATACCTATTACACGATCCAAGGCCAAAAAGATTCAACAAGCATTCATTCTTCATCTACAAAATTAGATAGGCTCGGTTCAACCTCTATTTCATGTGTTACAAGCTGATTTGATTGAGGAATGACCATTTGGAGCTTCATACGTGAATATTTGCCAGTCAAAGTAGAGAATGGGGTTGCTATAAATAACACTTTATTGATAATTTCTTAAAAAAATTTATTTATTATTTGAATATTTGGCTTCTCTCGTTGGGCTAATGTATACTTTCATTTTCTCTTCATAAAAGCTCGGTTACTCATAAAACAAAAAACATATTTATCCTTTACATGATATGATATCAATCCTACCATGTAACAAATTAATTTTTAAAAAAAATAATGTAGAAAGATAAACAAGCAACAATCAACATTTTCAAAATAGAAAAGCCAATTACCAAAAAATTATCATACTTTGCATTTACAAGGAGTTTGTTTCATGTTTAACACAATCAAATAAATGGTAAAACAAACTTAGATCAAGATAACCATAATTATTCCACAATTAATGATTGAATCCCAATGGAACTGTCTTGAATGAACTATAACGTCATCAACTAGGCAAAAGTAAACTCACCATTTGACGTGCTTGTGGGGGGGCTTTTGCTTGTGTTGTCGCCAACCTAATGCCAATGCTATGCGAGAATATTGATAAATCTGCAGCCTAAGAAGTTTAAAAAAAAAAACAAGTATATAAGTTCAATGAAACGTAAAATCGAACAAAGTCATATAAGTTCAGGAAACTACCACTGCAGAACATATTATCATTTTATGTCCCCGAGCCAGTGAAAAAGCAGTGTGAGTGTTACTGAGGAAAGAAGTTTTCTGAATACCCAATTGACTAACTGAACCACCTGAAAACCATATTAATTTCAAGAAGTTCCTGCAACTAAGTCTGAGGTAAGAAAATTCAAATAGAAAATAAAAAATAATAATAATAATCATCGAAGTTACCATTTGTGATGCCACATGAATAGTTTGCTGAACTTCCAACCCTGAGCATTACACATTTTACAATAACACCGTTAGACCAAAATAAGAAGATGAAACATATTCAATTCTCACTACATAAGAAGGAAAGGATAAACACCGATGTTGCCAAGAAAATGAGAATAAAGAACAAAAAATCCAATAACATTCATTTAGCACCTAACAGTATGAATAGAAATTAAGCTGTATTCAAGTAAATGATATATTCCATTTCCAGATTTCCGGCAGAATGTTACATTTTCCAACCAGCTAAACAATGATTGAAAAAACGCCTTACACTCAAAGACCGCCATTACCTACCTGAGCTTTCTCATTCCCCAAAAAATCAATTGTGAATTTAAGAGAAAAAAAAAAAAAAACAGTAGCAGAGTTCAATTTTCCCTTACTATCAGCCACTCAACTTTCTAAATTCTTGGAAACCAAACAAAAAAAAAAATGAAATCACTAACTATATAACAAATGCTTACCGAGAAGTAAATGCTCGATTCTGTGCCGTGCGATACAGGGTTTGGAGTAATCTGGAATTCATTTCTAGTACCAAATCTGAAAACCTCTGGCGCTATTTTCTCCGATCATGAAAAGTAAGATCGGTCACAGGAAGAGAGGTTTTTGGTTCGAAGGGTTTAACGGATCGAACAAATGAAACAGAGTGATGAGCGCGTTGCCATTTTGGGCCAGAAATGTGAAGGCCCAACCAATTCATTTGGTGTTTATTTACAATAGTTCATTAATATATTTAGGTTACACTTACGTACGTGGTTAATTATGGTCATAGAATATGAAGGTTACGAACTCTTGAAATGCCTCACGGAAGGTCAAGGGTTTTATTTTGAGGGTATATAAATCAATGTACTCGTAAGAAAGACTTGAAAAATATAGTAGAAATAGCCTTTATGCTTCCCTTTGATAAGGGTTAAGTTTCTTTGCAATTACACGTAGTTTAGATTGCATTTTTAGAATCATTTAAGCTTGACACGATCGATCTTGCTTGTAGAGTTATTCGAATTTCTACCAGTGTTCTTGCCTTGAGATATTTGATTAATAAGATAATCCGAATTTTACTTTCCTTTTGAGTAATTCTTTAGCCAAGAGCTAAGTTCCGTTGTAATTCCACGTAGTTTAGATTGCATGTTTAAAATCATTCAAGCTTGACATGATTGATCTTGTCTGTGGAGTGATTCAAATCTCAAACCAATGTACTTTCTAGAATGGACCAAGAGGGATCTGGTGGGCTTCCTCGTTCCATGTACTCTGCTCGCTCATTAAGGAGAAGTTCGGGACAAAATCATAGTGGATGTCAAAGCGACACCTCTAGGATATGGCAGCTTATGTTATGTCATCATTTCAGATTTTCGGCCTATATCAACACTAGGGAAATAGAGTGAATCATTTAGATCTTGAATCAACTCGTACATCATCAAATCAATACTTGGACCCAATAAACCTAATGGAGTTACCTAAAAACTTGAAACTCGCAACTTGAATTCTTCATCTACCACATCAGAAATCACAAAATTTAACTTGCTGAATCCATGGATAAGCAAGAGACAACTCGGTGAACTGAAACATCTTAGTAACTAGAGGAAAAGAAAGCAAAAGCAATTCTCGTAGTAGCGGCAAGTAAAATGGGAGCAGCCTAAATTGTGAAAACGGAGTTGTGGGAAAGCAATACAAGCGTCGTGCTGTGAGGCGAAGTGGTGGAGTGCTGCACCCTAAATGGCGAGAGTCCAGTAGCCAAAAGCATTACTAGCTTATGCTCTGACCTAAGTAGCATGAGGCACGTTGAATCCTGTGTGAATCAGCTAAGTGGAAATCCAAACAAGATCTGAGATTTGGTATCATTTTTTTTAATCTTAAACTACAACTGAGTTCACTGTTGAAATGTCTATGGACTAGGCTGGATCGAACATTTTGATAAATGAATAAACATGTATCGTGTAGTTTTTATTTACATGTTATTGAATTGTTATGATGTTGTATGATTATTCGTTATATGTGCTTCCATGTGTCCTCGTTCACAACTCTTATAGTCATGTATATGATTTGCAAGACACCATGATGTAAGATGTGTTTTTCATCTTATAAGGAACTTATATCATGTCATGCAAAGAAATATGTGTGAATCATCTCATTGAACTATAATTTTATGTGAGATCTCGTGCATGTTGTATGATTATACGATCATGAATAATTTTTTTAGTTATATAATGTACAGATACATACATTTACGACATTATTTGTGTTCCTTTCTTTTCTATTTGGTTGAGCGGCGTGAACGTGCGCTTGCCCGTAGTCAAGTCAAACTTAGGGGGTAAGTTAATAATTTGTGTGCCTTTCTTTTCTATTTGGTTGAGTTGTGTGAACGAACGTTTGCCCGTAGTCAAACTTAGGGGGTAAGTTAATGATTCGTGTTCCTTTCTTTTCTATTTGGTTGAGTTGTGTGAACGTGCGCTGGCCCGTAAGGGGGTAAGTTAATGATTTGTGTTCCTTTCTTTTCTATTTGGTTGAGCTGATCGTGTGCTACGTAGACAATGGCCACAAGTTTAGGTCCTAACAATCGTAATTACACTATTATAACACAAACTTTTTGGTAATAAGACAGGGAGCACGAGACCTCATTACATTTAATTATGATTGCATACGAGATCGAGCACAAGCACGAGAATAAATTATGATTTAAATTGCATTTGATTCTTCCATTGTTATATTTTGATTCTTCAACACTCAAAATGTCTATTTTAGTACAATAATAGTCAAATTACAATTTGATCATAATAAACTCATACGACTAAATTTAAAGTTTCGACAAAATTTATAATCTAACCTAAACTAATAAAAATGCATATTTTAGTCTTCAAATTTTGGCCTTTATTGAAAGTTCTATGACCAAAATCAGCTTTTGAAACAAAGGATGTTTCCAGTCTAAGACTTCTAAAGCAAATAGGCCTAACCTTGCATTCACAAGACTTAAATCTACATTTCTACGTAATCTAGAATACAATGACAAAGATTATAATGTGGGGACTTATTGAAAAGCCGGCCCAAATCCACCGCTAGCAGATATTGTCTTCTTTGGGCTTTCCCTTTCGGGCTTCCCTTCAAAGGCTTTAAAATGCGTCTGCTAGGGGAAGGTTTCCACACCCTTATAAATAGTGTTTTGTTCTCCTCCCCAACCAATGTGGGACATCATGGGACATCACAGGAGATGCTATCCGCAAAGCTTTTTCGATAACCATCTCTTTCGTGTCGTGACATCCATGGCGACGAACACCTTGGCCTTCCTCTCATCTTCTAAAAGCTTACAAGCTTCCAAAAACAACTCATCATCCATGTCTGGCACACTCTGGAGTGCAGAAACAACATTTTCTATTGAGTAATCCACGACATGGACCATATTTTTCACCAAACTTCCCTTACTACTGTCTATTTCCTGCATCTCTTCCTTGATTCTCTTAACCCTTTTGCTCCCAAAGGAAGTTGATGGAGTGGAAGATTCAAACCCCTTTCTCTCATAAGGTGTTTTACATTCTGTAAACGAATCACTTCTACAAATTTTTCGAGTAGCGTCTTCAACCTTTACATTCAGACGAGAGCTATCTAATCTTCCATCTCGAAACTCATCATTATATATCAAGCACAAATCTTCATACCTATGGATGATTCTGCCTCTGCGTACACTATCATTTGCAAGCTCCTGCAGAAAAAGAAAAAGAAGTGAATTGGGCATCATTTTAAGAAATGGGAGTTTGCTATGCCAAGGATAACAATGTGTTTTCGAAGTCGGGAAACACAAAACGCATATAAATGCGTCATTCGAGAGAAACCAAATTGTTAGGTTATGGATTTATAGCTTATTATACATACTAAAACTATATATGATAAATGACAAATAAATTGTTCGCGGCTATGTATCTAAAGAGCTATGTATATGATAGATAGTTATATATGACAGATATTATATCTGATAAAACTATATATAGTAAACTGAACTAGATAGATATATATAGTAGATGTTATATCTGATAAATCTATATATAGTAAACTGAACTATATATATACTCCATGTACTCCTAGACCGTCTTTGAAAATGAACTTTCTCCATTTTCTGTATTCTCTTACATTACTTTACTGTAGTTATCAATATAAACCATTTCTTCTTGTATTTTCTCTCTTCTACTTCTTTGAATTCATCTAGTATTTTCTCTCTTCTACTTCTTTGAATTCATCTAGATCGAGTGTGTGTTGTGAACAACTTCCTCCTCTCCCACTCACTCTATATACAATCCAACTCCCACCGACAATCTTTTGGCTTATATCTATTGTGCCCTTCATAGTATTATTATCACATACCTTAATACGAGCTTCACATACATCATTATCGGTTACCATAGATTGGTGAATTCCGCCACGTGCCATATTTTTCTGATCGACCATATGTTGAGCATCTTTATATTCCTTCTTTATGCTAAAGAATCGACTTTCAAGGAGATCTCTATCACACGTAAGTTCAAATGTCTTGTTAAATGAGGCAACCATCCAGGCCCAAGCATGATCAGTGAATGTAGATCCGATCTTGTTCCCTCTACGGACTTGCTCTAGCATGAGGTCAACATAATAATCATCCATCTGGTTCGTCCATTCAATTATTGCTTGATCACTGTTATCAGAAAAGAATTGCTCCTCCTCTTCATCTACTGGAGCAAAACAAGACAATAAGGACAAATTATTAGAGATTGTTTTTCAAAATGGCAGACTTGAGACCCAAAATAATCAAAGTTAAGCTATTCTAATAATTCATTCACTTTGGTCTTGTTCTCTAAATATGAAATTGAGTAGACATAAACTAGATTACCAAACATCACCCAGTTATACTGAGTGACCAGAGAAAAGAATATACAGAGCGACAAAGTAAAGCAATATTGAGCCGATGCGGTTGAGGATTGTTGGGAAGGAGTCCCACATTGACTAATTTAGGGAACGATCATGGGTTTATAAGTAAGGAATACATCTCTATTGGTATGGGGCCTTTTGGGAAAACCAAAAGTAAAGCTATGAAAGCTTATGCTCAAAGTGGACAATATCATACCATTGTGGAGGTTCGTGGTTCCTAACAGATGCATGTTAAAATTGGTTTCCTTAAAGGAAAAGATTAACTGAGCTCCTTTTGCCTCAACAAGGGTGAAACCAATCACTTGATGTGATGGTTGCAGCACGTTAATAAATAAACTTATGGCACACTATCAGTCTATTTGCATAAACTTATAGCACACTATCAGTCTATTTGCATCTCGAACAAGTGCAATACATACACTTTTTAGACGACCTGCAATTCAGCTTGCATGAACTAAAATGTGAAGTATGCAACATGAATTCACATGTGACTCAAGTTTATAACTGCACGTATCCTGAAGAGAAGTACTGGAAAATAGAAATTATTCTAGTGTTTTCTGTACGGAAAATATGCTAGAAAGAGAGAGACCAATATTTACTTCCGGATAACTGTCAATGGTATCCACAGAGTCAAATAAATAATGTTGGTGATTTGAAGTCTTGCTGTTTCCAAATATCAAGAACAAATCATTGAAATTTGGAAGAGCCCTGTTCTGGTACGATCTTGCATCTGGATATTCCTGCAAAGTCTAGGTATGAGCCTACTTCAATAAGAAAACTTTAATGAACTTAAAAATTTTAATGATATAATTACCTCAATGTATGTGTCCCAGAGGTCATCTTCAGCAATTATCATCTGTTGTAACTCATCCCAGACAAAACCATCCTGATCAAGTAGAAATTTCATATCATGAAATCTTTTCCTAAGATTAAAAAATCTACTTTTTAATACATCTTCATCGTGTTGAGGCCCAAATTCTGCACTGAACTTGGAAACCATATGATCCCAAGCTTGTTTGTTGAAATTTTGATCAACCATATTTCCGATGCGAACTTGATGTAACATTAGATCAATAAACCATCTGTCTGTTTGAGGTGTCCAATCAGATCTCCAGTGATAGCTATTGCTAGTTCTGACACCTTTAAAAAAATTGAAAATAAATGATATGTAAAGGGAAGTCCTCAAAGTAAACAAGATCCAATTCTATATTTTAACAAATAACTCAAGACCTCAGTAGACAATTGGAGGAGATCCAAAGAGGACTGATATCTCTCATAGATTTAACTGCTAACAACCTCATATTACAAATGCTGCATTATCATCAATTTCAGTTTATTGCTTAATATTCTTTTTTCTTTTCTTGTGTGTGTGACATGTGTGAGTGCGGTGGAGGGATTACATGCCTACATAGATACCATTTTGAATAAATCCTTTCCAAGAGCATTTATGAGCATATATGGTAATTCATCCCCCCAATTTGGGGATAATATGGTCCTCACTACAAACGATAAAGTTCATGCATGCAATTTTTTTTGAATTAGTGAGAATTCTAGGGAAAGCATCATGTCTCAAGGTCAATTTCGGCGGGCATTAATCTACCAAGAAAGAACATATACATTCTTTTTAATAAGAAAGCCCGCTTGACAAATGAAAGTACAAAATAAAGATGACAAAAAAACGAGCCACAGAACAGAGACTAACAAACAAACAAACAAAACAAGGCAAAATTTAGAGTAAGAGACACCAATTGTAACCAAAGAAAGGAACGTGACTTCACAACATTCCAATGATTTCTCTATTGCAGAATGGGATTATTCTGCCTCCCTCAACCAAAGATTGTTTATAATCTTTTATTTGAGGTCGCAATTTGAAAAGAACCCAAGTCATTTGGCAAAATGCTTCCAAGGTCATTTTCAGCGAGAATATTTATTGTGTGGTTTCTATTTCGACTTCTATTTCCAAAGGATTTTTCTTTCAGATAATTACATTTCTTCTCTTATAAATTCCAATTGGAATTTTCTTTGACTCCTTAAATTTGATTGAATAAAATGGATATTATTGTCCCAAGAAAATGAAAAAAAACAATTGACATAGAAAAATAAAAGTTAAATTACATTTTAGACTCCCTAAACTTGGGTTTTGAGACTATTTGATCTCTAAACTTTAAATAGTATATACTAGGTCTTTGAATTCTCAATCCCGTGTCTAATAGGTCTCCAAATTTTAAAAAATATTCCATAGATCCTTAAACTTTCAATTTTGTGTTAATAGGCCTTTCAATTTTCAATTTTGAGCTGACCTACTGGAATTTTTTAAATACATAAATTTTTTAGACATATAATTAAATGTTTAAATACAATTTTAGGTCTAATACCTTAATTAATTTTAAAATTCTCAATTACTTCATAGATCTATTGACAGAAAATTGAAAGTTTAAGAACTAATTGAACAATTCTTTAGAGTTTAGGACCTAGTAGACATTGAAATTAAAATTTTAGGGAGCTTCCATCTTCACGGACCTATTAGACACAAAGTTGAAAATTTGAAACTAACTAGAAATAAATTAACCATATCCTAACCACTTAAAACTTATAGGAAAACATAGCATTAGAATCTAGAATAAGACTGAAAGAACCTAATGGGAAAGGAGGATGCCAGGGATTTACGTGGAATCATACGTGACTGTGTGCGAATTGAAAAGAGGATATAAAAGTTTGAACTTCTAATTCATCTGGCATTTAACAGGAGTACCCATGAGAATGAGCAAGAAAAGTTCTTTGTCGCTGGAGAAAAAGGAAGTGGCCTGCAGAGGTCAACAAAATTTGCACCTGATATGCAAGCTAGGGAAAAATACAACTCAAGGAAGGATTAGGAGGTACGACTGTAGGCTGATTATCTCAGTAGATGCATATTATGCAATGAGAGGAACCACTAGATTGTTTGCCATTTTGGTACCTCTACAGTATGAGTTGTTGGTAGGATATGCTTCTCATATTCAAGTGTAGTTAGGGGCTCACAACATTCACCATGGAGAATAATGAGATTTACCATGTGGACACTCCACACTAATTAAAAGCAAACTAATATTCTATGGATGAGTGCATTTAGGAGATTGTATTAAATCTACGTTTGAACTTGTTTAACGAAAGGAAAAGCTTCGAAAACTGCCATAAAATTAGCAAAACTTCGTTATTCTAATTGGTGCTCTCTTAGATTCCTGTTCTAACTATTCCCCTAATATAATGAACTGTGGTATGGTTCTTTTTTCCTTTTTGTAAACTCATAGAGGTCAATAATCTGGTAAATTATGACGACAATATATATTTTTTTTTTGGTCATCTTTGCAACAATTTCATAAAAAAAAAAATAAAGAATTTACATTTCCTCCCAGGCACAGATTAGTACTCAATCAAAAATAAACATAAACAAAGGAGTTTACACTTCCAACCCATGCACAGACTAGAACTCGAATCAAAATAAATAAACAAGCCTACACATGAGAGGATTAATCAAAATTATTTTAGTATTTAAAGCCACAAAACAGTTTTGAGTTCTTAGAGTTGGTGATAATTTACCAAAAACAAAAGAAAAAAACTCACCTTTGCCACCACTAGCGATTCCTTGATCAAATTGTTTTGGCCCCTGCCCTCCATCAGGAACTGAATTTCCATAAATCAAGCACAGATCATTATAGCTAGGTATTGGACCAGTTCTGTATGATTTTGCATGTGGGTGTTCCTACGTTTATAAGGGTTAGACAGTAGCAATTGGAATTGAAGAACTAGAGGCAGAAAGGGAAAAGCTCACCTTAATATATGCAGACCAAGTATCATCGTATGCAATTACTGAATGTCGTCTTTCATCCCACCAAAATCCTCTCTGCTTGAGAATATTTTTTAAATCAAAGTATTGCTTCTCCAAACTTTTGAAATGCCTCCGAAAGGAATCTTGGTTAAATACCAGTCCAAATCTTTCCTTGAACGAGGCAATTATGTTAGTCCACATAAGATCATCATTGTAATCAATATTCTTCACTTTACCCACAACCTCCAGCATAAGATCAATGAAATAACCATCCATTTCAAGAGACCAGTGCATGCTTGAAGAATCATTGTCAGCATGGGAATGGACGTTTTCTCCTTCAACAAGAAAGACATTCACAAATTTAAGAGAAGATAACTAATCATGATGATAACTGATTTAAAGATGCCATAAGACCAGAAGTCAAGGTCTTACTTTCAATAATATTGCATTATTGAATGAGCACCAAAATCAGTCTAGCAACACGCATAATACATATATATTGTTTCTTGCATTTACGGGAGATATCAGCTATCATAAATATATCAGACCATTGAAAGCATCTAAGAAGCACGAATACAGATATGAGACATGAATATAACACAACACAGACATGGTAACATGACATTTAAAAAAAAAAAAGAAAAATCTACTATACAAACATGGAAATAACTCATTTTTTTAATACGAAGCAATTATTAAAATATAAACTAAAAAATATATATACAAGAACAAAATATTTATCTGCTTAAAAATTAGTCTGATATATTGAATTCTTAAAATTTATTGTTTTTGTCCTATATTATTATGTGTCTATTTAGTATCCTTAATAAATGTTCAATACACGTCTAAGCACTGTTGAGTCCATATTGACTTTAAACAACTAGAGTCTAACACATCAATATTGTGCTAACATGTTTCAATATGTGTCGAAGTGTCCAACATGGAGACAAACACGTTGGTCAAACTAAAGTGTCTGTGCTTCTTAGGAGTTCACAGCCAGTTCATTTTTTTCTTGCCAACTCTCGTATAATTATAGTTCTTTTAAAACAAGAATTACATGGTTGAAAGTACTAATTTTGATGAATAAATGAGTTTCAACCGAGCATTATGTAAGCCTTACCAGTATCTTGAGGTAAGAAGCCACATTCAAAATGCTTCAATTGCTGCATATGATCACATTGCCCATTGCTCATCGTATCATCGTAGATCAAACTCAAATCTAGAAAATTTAGCAAGGTCCTTTTTCTATATGCACAGGCATCTGGATTTGCCTACATTGACAGTAGTAGATATAACATATGATATAGTTAATTTATTTATACAAAGTTAAAAACAACCATGCACCTTGATATAATCATCCCACACACCATCATCCGCTACCACCATTTGTTGTTTCTCATCCCATGAGAAGCCTCTGGCCTCAAGTAGAATCCTTAGATCAATATAGTATGCTTTCAATTTCCTATAACGATGTTTCAAGAAACTCTTCTTATATTGATAGCCAAATTCAGCATTAAAGATAGTGATCATATCTCTCCATGACTGCTTCTTGAAAGCACCATTTATCCTGCAGCCTTTTCTCACTTGGTCGATCATAAGTTTCACAAGGTACTGATCCATATCAAGAGTCCAGTCTGTTCTTGAATTCTCTTTATTCACAGGGGCAAGGCCATTCATGCCAGCATCTACAACAGTAATGTTATTAACTTCAATTCATCAAGATATGATGGTTCTTTAAATAAACAAGCTAACATTGAAGGATTAAGGATGAAAATACTTCCTTGATAACAAGAAAAAATAAATATGACAAAAGAGGATCCTGTTGCTTCTTAGCAACTTAGCACACCCCAGCCAGAGGTGAATAATTTTAACATCTATAAAAAGGGGTGGGGAAACTTCCCGTGATTCATCAGTTAAAACATCCCATGCTCGTTTTCTTCTAAAAATTGCTAGATTAGATCACATTCACAAAAACTGATATATTATTACCCAGAATAAACGGGCAGAACAGAAGGTACTGATGCTTGACTCTGAAAATAGGCCAAGGCAGGAAACGTGTTTCTCATCTCCACACGTTGATGTGTTATCGGAATAAAATCTTTATCGTAGACCTTCTAAGTTTTTGTCTATTTTCCAGATATGCAGAGCTCCCTTATCTCCACATTGACACCTGAATAATAAAAAAATTACTAAAACTTTTTCTACATTTCTTTTGTTATGCATCCTCCTCAGACTCGGCTATCCCACAAGCATAAATATACGATGACAGAGGCAGGCTCCATATAATTTAAATCTGAGAAGCTAGCCTTCAAATTCCAACAAAAATTGTACAAATTTTGTAGGTTTCTTAAAGTACACAGAAACACACCTATACACAATCCCATCATGTCATCATCAAACTCTAAGTCATGGCTCGACATACTATATCTCCCATCAGCAGTAGTATGTGCATATATCAAACACAAATCATTGAAATTTATCAGAGACCTGTTCCTGTACGACTGAATATCTGGATGGGCCTGCAAATAAATAGTATCATTTAATTTCATATTTATAATGAAGATTAGAAAACGTCAGTCCAAACATTACTCACCCTGATGAAGCTGTCCCAAATATTATTCTCTGCGATGATTATTTGTCTAGTATTATCCCAAGAAAACCCTTCATTATCAAGGAGATTCCTTATGTCATTAAATTGTTTCCATAAATTAGTGTAACGACATTTTAAGATATTAATGTCATATGGAGACCCAAATCTAGCATTGAACATCATCAGCATGTCATTCCAAGCTTGTTTATTGAATGTATGACCCATCCTGTTGCCTTTATGCACTTGATCTAACATAAGATCAATAAAATATTGCTCCATTGCCGGTGTCCAATTTGTCCTCAAGCGATCACTGCTGATACCGGCTTGGTCATTCATACTTTCGACCTGTAAGAAAATAATAATAAATATCAGAATGCTAGCTTTTCCGTGCAACATCAATAAGTTCAGAAGTGATTGTGGACCAATTAACTTGCAAATGCATTATTCTTAACTTGAATGAAGTTGTAACAACCATTAGGATCATGGTCAGTATAGTTTAGGCATCAGTTATACAAGGTAGGATCCTACGCAATCTTCAAGAACAAAATTTAGAACGCACCAAAACATAAGCCATTTTATATGGATTCACAAACAATGTAGGCTACTTTTTAACAGAAAAATCAGTTACGAACCGAAAACCATCCGACGACAAATTGCCAAAAAGAAGACGATAAAAAAGAGAGTAAACATTGCAGAATACTTGAATACTTGATATTCTGCTTTGTGTAGATGAAAATTTCAAAGGACAGTGTTCGTTAAGAGAGTACTCTTGCGCTAATAATGATAAAATTATTATTGCGCAAAGCTCAAACAAAATAACAACCACGAACAGAACCGCAAGGTGAAAGAAAATTAAGAAAAAACTACAAAAAGAACAGCAGAATCCTAATTTCTTTTCCCGTTCAATTACAAGTAAGAAACACAAAAGTGAAAAACAAAGTTCAGAAATATCAAACCTACTTAACATCGTAAACAGAGAACGATGCAATGAAATTTGAAAACTGTTGTTCCAACAATTTTGTAGTTAAATGCTAAAAACGCCGGCAACATCTTATGATTTTTGCTATAAACATTGCAATTTACAAAAGCGTCTGAGTGAAAACCTCCGAGAGGGCGAGAACACTGCTGCAATTTTGGACTCGGAAGCGATGGTGGAGCCTCCAGAATCTGAGTGACCGATGAAGATATCGATCTTACAAAAAAAATGCCATTAAGTTCACAAGTTCGAAACGAATGAGACGATTATGGTTTTTTATTTTTATTATTATTTTCTTTTTAATGTTGTGTTCTCCTCTTTCGAATCTTCCTCTTAACCGAGACTCGACTCCTCTCTCTGGAGCCCTCGAACAAAGGGTAGTTCGACACTTTAGTCACTTTTTGACTACACTTCCGAAGCTCACAATTCTTTGTTCGATTTTTGAGAATTATATTGTTATGGCTAAGTTTAAGGCATGATTCTGATACCATGTTAGAAATCACGACTTTCCACGATGGTATGATATATTTGGAAACTTCTTCTTAATCGAGGCTCGACTCCTCTCTCTGGAACCCTCGAACAAAGGGTAGTTCGACACTTTAGTCACTTTTTTGAGGCTCACAATTCTTTATTCGATATTTGAGGATTCTATTGTTACGCCTAAGTTTAAGGCATGGTTCTGGTACCATGTTAGAAATCACGACTTTCCACGATGGTATGATATATTTGGAAACTTCTTCTTAATCGAGGCTCGACTCCTCTCTCTGGAACCCTCGAACAAAGGGTAGTTCGATACTTAGTCACTTTTTTACTACACCTCCGAGGCTCACAATTCTTTGTTCGATATTTGAGAATTCTATTGTTATGGCTAAGTTTAAGGCATGGTTCTGATACCATGTTAGAAATCCCGACTTTCCACGATGGTATGATATATTTGGAATCTTCCTCTTAATCGAGGCTCGACTCCTCTCTCTGAAGCCCTCGAACAAAGGGTAGTTCGACACTTTAGTCACTTTTTGACTACACTTCCGAGGCTCACAATTCTTTGTTCGATATTTGAGAATTCTATTGTTATGCCTAAGTTTAAGGCATGACTCTAATACCATGTTAGAAATCACGACTCTTCACGGTTATATGATATTGTCCACTTTCAGCATAAGCTCTGATCACTTTGTTTTGGGCTTTCCCAAAACGTCTCATAGCAATGGAGATGTATTCCTAAACCCATGATCATTCCCTAAATTAGCGGAACTCACTCCCAATAATCCTCAACAAAAGACAGTAAGAGTTCACAAACAAATACAAATCAATCTATAATTATTCCAACAAACAAATTTTCATCAACAACAAGCAAAAATTATAACATTCTATATAATTCAACATTGTCATAAAGATAAAGCAATTAAATAGCTGCTCGAGCAATTCATTATTTTAAAAATTATAAAAATTATAAAAATATAATGATAGATCATAAAATTAAAAAAATAATTAATTTAAAGAAATAATGCATAACAAAAAAAAAAAAAATAATAAATAAATAAATTACTTCCCGACCAAATCAAAAAAATATAAATTGTAATATAATATTACAACAAACAGATAATAAATAAATTAAAATTTAAAATTACTTGTCTCTCCTTTTACCAATCTAATGTTGTGTCCACGGTTTTAGATTTTAGATGTCAAAGAACTCCTAAAATAATCAAGAATTTTTATAGTAGTCAGCTTGTTATTGACAGATCTGATCGGGTGAAAAGCGATTCACCAGCCACTACATCTGTGGATCCCACCAAATCATTAAACCCAGCGGCTACTCGCTCTTTGATCAGTGATTCGCCGGCCACTAGATCGATTCATACCAAATGTTTATTGAGAAGCTACGGTAGACACTAATACGGTCAAAACATTTTGGATAACTTTTGATAAAACTCGATATTTAAATTCATTTACTTTCCACTGAATTCGACGATAAAAATGAATGATCGAAAGTAAAAAGAATCTTAAAAAAAATTTCAATCGCGTTCCAACCAACACAAGGACAGAAATCACTAGTTTCAAAAAATATATTTAAGAATTCGTAAATCACTGTCTTAAAATCAAGACAAAACTTATAGATGATTGTTTGTTAGTTCATTCCGGTTATAAACACTATATTTAAAAATAATATAAAATATTTAAAGCTGGAATTAAACTCGCACGTGTAAGATTGTAATACCTAAATATATTTTATAAGATATTGTTCGTTTCGGGTCAACCTGAAAATTTGTCTAATGAACCCAAAATCCGAAACGAATTTATTCAGTTTTCAGAAAATTAACCAAATCCAATCTGAAATGCTAACTCAACTCAACTCAGTCCTTATAATTTGGGTTGGGTTGGTTCAATTGTCGAGATCAATGTACACTCCTAATATCCAATTGAGTGTCGACCCTTGAAGCGATAAGCATAGTCACTTAAGGCATGGGCAACTATTCGTCATTTGTGTCTTCAAGCTCATGGGTGAACCTAGATAGCTCGGTGAACATCCGTTGTGATAGCTCGTGGCTCAGGAACGCTTTTTGGTTCTTGCACGTCGCTACGGTGGGGTAGTACTTCTCGGAAAAGGTTTCCCTAAATCAGGTCCAAGGGATGACCCTTTCTTACATGCACAAGGTCTTGAAGGTAGTTTTCCACCATAAACGCGTCTCTTTATTTATCATGTACGTGACGTAATGGACCTTGAAATTTTCTAGGAAGTAGCTTCTAGTCATGCGTCGGGTACTCATCAATAGTTCAACTTCTGGATGCATGCATTCCTTGGGATGTCAAGACCGCGTAAATTATTTAGCTTGTCCGCATTTTCATAGTTGTCTTCATGAAGGACTGCAGAGCCTCCAGGGTGAACGTGATCGTAGGTTGTTCTGGGGGCGTAGTCTGATTAAGCCCTTGTTGAGTTTCTATCTTTGTATTTTGAGGCACATTTTCAACTTCAATATCGTATTCTTCGAATGTTTCTTATCGCAATTCATCTAATTGTAACGGCACAAACGCTTCAATACTTGAGCGTTCCTCCATATCCCCAGGTATTGTAATGCATCGACTGACATGGGTCCTTTCAGCATATTTTATTTTCATTTACATGTTTACTAGAAAAATTTCTGGAAAATCACCCGATATAAAATTGATCCAAGATAAACACACTCAACTTTAGTGTTCTTATAATTGAGTCATCGAAAAAGAAGGTTCGTCTTGTTTGTATACACATAGTAACTTCAATTCTTTTTATTTTTGTCACGACCCAATATTTTACTATGGACCGTGACTAATTACAACACATGAATGCACAAAGTGATTTAAATATGAAAGAGAGGAAATCATTTAACTCCAATAAAGTTTTTGAACGACAAACAAACAAAACACTTAACAGTTTGGAAATAAATTTCGAAAGAATGCAAATACAAAATAAAGACTGGACTGACTCTCCGAACAACCCATTCTGTTGAGTTATGGAGTCTGCTCCCTGTATTTATAGCTTGGTCAATGGCTANTCCGAACAACCCATTCTGTTGAGTTATGGAGTCTGCTCCCTGTATTTATAGACTTTTGATAAAACTCGATATTTAAATTCATTTACTTTCCACCGAACTCGACGATAAAATGAATGATCGAAAGTAAAAAGAATCCTAAAAAAAATTCCAATCGCGTTCGAACCAACACAAAGACAGAAATCACTAGTTTCAAAAAATATATTTAAGAATTCATAAATCACAGTCTTAAAATTAAGACAAAACTTATAGATGATTGTTCGTTAGTTCATTCCGGTTATAAACACTATATTTAAAAATAATATAAAATATTTAAAGCTGGAATTAAACTCGCACGTGTAAGATTGTAATACCTAAATATATTTTATAAGATATTGTTCGTTTCGGGTCAACCTGAAAATTTGTCTAATGAACCCAAAATCCGAAACGAATTTATTCAGTTTTCAGAAAATTAACCAAATCCAATCTGAAATGCTAACTCAACTCAACTCAGTCCTTATAATTTGGGTTGGGTTGGTTCAATTGTCGAGATCAATGTACACTCCTAATATCCAATTGAGTGTCGACCCTTGAAGCGATAAGCATAGTCACTTAAGGCATGGGCAACTATTCGTCATTTGTGTCTTCAAGCTCATGGGTGAACCTAGATAGCTCGGTGAACATCCGTTGTGATAGCTCGTGGCTCAGGAACGCTTTTTGGTTCTTGCACGTCGCTACGGTGGGGTAGTACTTCTCGGAAAAGGTTTCCCTAAATCAGGTCCAAGGGATGACCCTTTCTTACATGCACAAGGTCTTGAAGGTAGTTTTCCACCATAAACGCGTCTCTTTATTTATCATGTACGTGACGTAATGGACCTTGAAATTTTCTAGGAAGTAGCTTCTAGTCATGCGTCGGGTACTCATCAATAGTTCAACTTCTGGATGCATGCATTCCTTGGGATGTCAAGACCGCGTAAATTATTTAGCTTGTCCGCATTTTCATAGTTGTCTTCATGAAGGACTGCAGAGCCTCCAGGGTGAACGTGATCGTAGGTTGTTCTGGGGGCGTAGTCTGATTAAGCCCTTGTTGAGTTTCTATCTTTGTATTTTGAGGCACATTTTCAACTTCAATATCGTATTCTTCGAATGTTTCTTATCGCAATTCATCTAATTGTAACGGCACAAACGCTTCAATACTTGAGCGTTCCTCCATATCCCCAGGTATTGTAATGCATCGACTGACATGGGTCCTTTCAGCATATTTTATTTTCATTTACATGTTTACTAGAAAAATTTCTGGAAAATCACCCGATATAAAATTGATCCAAGATAAACACACTCAACTTTAGTGTTCTTATAATTGAGTCATCGAAAAAGAAGGTTCGTCTTGTTTGTATACACATAGTAACTTCAATTCTTTTTATTTTTGTCACGACCCAATATTTTACTATGGACCGTGACTAATTACAACACATGAATGCACAAAGTGATTTAAATATGAAAGAGAGGAAATCATTTAACTCCAATAAAGTTTTTGAACGACAAACAAACAAAACACTTAACAGTTTGGAAATAAATTTCGAAAGAATGCAAATACAAAATAAAGACTGGACTGACTCTCCGAACAACCCATTCTGTTGAGTTATGGAGTCTGCTCCCTGTATTTATAGCTTGGTCAATGGCTATATCCGGTAAAGCTATATATGGTACATAGCTATATATAGTAGATGGTTAAATCTGGTAAAGCTATATTTAGTAGACTGAACCATATATATATCCCGTCCAGTAAAGCTCTTAAATGTACTTTTCTATTCTCTGTACTCTCTTGTTGTACATGCCTGAAGTCATCAATAAAAAATCCTTTTAGCCAGAGTTCTCCTTGCAACTTCTCTCTATCCTTCTCTTTGTGTTCATCTAGATCGAGCGTGTGCGTTGTTGTGCGATCCTAACAACTGGTATCGATCCTAACACATTCCTCTGTAACAATCCCCGTCTCCATCACGCCTGCCCTTGACCGATGCCTCGCGCCGCCCTCCGCCGCTCACCGGCCGACTCCTTTTTTTTTTTTTTTTTTTTTTTTTTTTNGTCCTCTGCAATCCATAACACAGAGTCCCATTTCCGATTTTCATATCTTTTGATTCGTAGTTCGGATTGATATGATTTCTTTGGCAAGGTTCTAGATCGTGTTAGGGGTTACGTCCTGGTATTTTTTTCGTAATTTTTTGCTTAACTACCGGACGAGTTAAGAGCATCGGAAGTTCGCTTACCGTTCTCGGACGATTTTCGGATCTCCGTCTTCGGGTTGAGATTTTGGCCAAACTTCTTCGCAAATTGAGTGTAGAGTTGTTCCTAGGTGAATAAATCAACATTTTAGGACTCGATTCACATAGAAAAAGCTCATATATGAAAATGTCGTTCAGAACCTTACCTCACGAATCGTTCTTGGATCTTGACAGAGCGTTGGCCTCGCTAGCCTATCGGTCCTTGTACAGGTCTCGTCTGAAGGTGGATTCCGACGGTGGTCCAATGAACTTCGCGGCGACTCTTTTTTGTTTCCTCTCGGTTTCTCTCTAACTTTCTCTTTCTTTTGCACGAGCATTGATGGGTTTTCCTTGAACCCCTATCATGGCTGGAGGGGGCAAAATGACATTTTTGCCCCTCTATCATATCATTACGATCGCCTCCTTCTTTATATGAGTATCACACCAGAAGTTCGATGTAATTGTTTAGAAATTTTCGTATGGTATGGAAATCAATATATAATAAATAGCTAAAAATGTATTATTTATCGAGCACATCAAGATTATGTGACAATTTATGCTACGATATGAACTATGATATGATTATGCTGTATTATGAAACTATGTTGTGATACCAATGTCATGCAATACATAAACTTCCACATGTCATGCCACTTATATTATGGCAACATGTTCACTCTATGCCTACGAGACATTGATAAGTCATATATATTAATCATGAAAGATATGTGCAGTATACAGATGCACGTCTCATAAGACCGCTATATCATGAAAAGAATTAAGGTATGATTTGCATCATAAGTATATGTCGTGATTTGAAACTATGACACTCATGCATTTTGTATATCACGTGCATCAGGGTACTTCCTCGTTATGATTAGTACAAACGTGTATACTATGATATTATGTGAACTCCTTTTCCTCTATGGCTTCGGGCTCTAGTCCGTAGTTAGGCCCAGAGGTACATATAGGAACATGTCTAGTCGATACATGTACACATGTGCGAGACCAAAGTCATAATATTTTTATAAAAATATAGATCACACCATGATTACATATGATTACATTTCGAGTATTTTTAATAATAAAAATAAGGGCATTACGGCTAAATTAAATTTTTTTTTTCTTGGTATCATTAAATTACATGTAACACCATAAAAAATTTCTTCCTTTCAACATCACTTTCACCTTCAAATTCAAAAGCTTCGGTGAGCATTGTTATGAAATTAATGTCCACAATGTTTAAATAGAATACAAACTCTATACTAAATCCTAAAAATAAGAGAAAGATAAGATAAAAGATATAAAATATAAAATTTTAACTAATCATAGCTATATAAAATATATTCCAAAACTGCCCGATAGTAGGTTGATAACATCCACCCCTTGTCTTTACGAGGGTAGGTCAATAATACCCAACTTGTCTTTACGAGTGTAGGTCAATAACACTCAACTTGTCTTTACGAGTGAGGTCAATAACACCCAACTTATCTTTACGAGTGAGGTCAATAACAGTTTTCATTCTTAACATGGTATCAGAGCATCATTCTTAACCGTTTTCATTTCTAAATTAAATATTTTAAAATCAATCCATTGCTCAAAACAACTATCATCGATCAATATAGATCTTTTTATTGAAACTTTTTAGATTGAACCAAAGATAAAGTTATAAGAGTTTATACTCAAAATCGATAATATTAAAGATAACGGAAATTCTGTTGTTAACACACGAAGACAATTGCATAGTTGAGATCACAACTCACAGTTTTTAGGATCTCGAGGAATGAT
This sequence comes from Cucurbita pepo subsp. pepo, assembly GCF_002806865.2. Lineage (NCBI taxonomy): Eukaryota > Viridiplantae > Streptophyta > Magnoliopsida > Cucurbitales > Cucurbitaceae > Cucurbita > Cucurbita pepo. The sequence continues at coordinate 55,525 of NW_019646449.1, forward strand.
AAACAATGTAGAAAAAGAAAAAAAGAGAGAGAAAAAAAGGAGAAAATAGCATACTAAGAACACGAACACGAACAAAAATAAATCTACCAACTTTGAATGTGAATGTAACGGCCAGATCCACCGCTAGCAGCTATTGTCCTCTTTGGGCTTTCTCCTTCGGGCTTCCCCTCAAGGCTTTAAAACGCGTTTGCTAGGGGAAGGTTTCCACACCCTTATAAAGGGTGATTTGTTCTCCTCCCCAACCAATGTGGGACATCACAATCCACCCCCCTTCGGGGCCCAGCGTCCTCGCTGGCACTCTTTCCTTTCTCCAATCGATGTGAGACCGCCCCCAAATCCACCCCCTTTGGGGCCCAGCGTCCTTACTGGCTCACTGCCTCGTGTCTACCCCCTTCGAGGAACAGCGAGAAGGCTAACACATCGTCCGGTGTCTGGCTTTGATATCATTTGTAACGGCCCAGATCCACCGCTAGCAGATATTGTCCTCTTTGGGCTTTCCCTTTCAGGCTTCCCCTCAAGGCTTTAAAACGCGTCTGCTAGGGGAAGGTTTCCACACTCTTATAAAGGGTGATTTGTTCTCCTCCCCAAACAATGTGGGACATCGCAGTGAATCAAACTTGTTGAATCATTATGCCAACCTTAAATGGATATCAACACAGACCTACCTAACCTAAATCTTTTTAATCTTCTAAACTAAATAAAAATGAAGCATAAACAAGTAGATCCTAAAGTAAATATGCAGTTTCCAGCATTAATATCACCTCAAACAAAACAAGAAATGAATGATAATTTCAAGAACCCTGATGATTGGTATGTGAAAATCAAATCCTACACTAAATAACAGTAAAATATACAAAGACTTATAAATGTTACCATTGTTTCATTGCAGATTCAGTGTTGTAAGGAGATCAACTCGCTTATCCGGCTGCCTATATCAACATCCTGGCCACAAGCATCCATGACCAAAGTCCTCCAAGTTTCAGCGTCAAACCTCATCTGTCTCTTTTCCATCTCCTCCAAGACAAAGCAAACATAATCACGGTTTTCGCCTCTCAAAAGGCCAACAATTAAAGAAGCAAAAGTTTGTAAACGAGGACAGTGCCCACTCATCAACATGGAATTCAAAACCTTCATAGCCCCATCGAAGTCCCCTGCATTACAAAACCCATCAATCATCATCCTATAAGTTGCTGCATTAGGATTACAACCTCCAACTTGCATTTTAACCAATACTTTATAAGCATCCTCAACCCTTCCTTCCTTGCACAGGTAATTCACAAGAATATTATACGTCACAACGTCAGGCTTCAAACGTCTCTTCTTCATCTCATTTAGTAAAGATTCCACCTCGTCGATGTTCCCCGTCTTTCCAAGATGTGTCATTAAAACACCATAATTCACAGGCCGTGGTTTACAACCATGAAACTCCATATCGAACATCAACTTTTTGGCTTCCTTGTATTTACCTATGAAGCACCATCCTTCCATTAACAATGCATAAGTAACAGCATTTGGATGATTTCCTTTCTGAATCATGTTCTCAAACAAACACAGTGCTGTGTCCATTTCACCATTTCTACACAAAAGCCCCAAAAGACTATTGTATGTTACTACACTAGGTTGCACCCTCTTCTCAAGCATTTCGTTGAACAGGTTACACGCTTGTTCCCACTCACCCTTCTTGATCCAACCCTTGATCATTATATTATAGGTCACTGAATTAGGACGGAAGCCCATTTCATAAGCCTGCTGGAAGATTTCACTTGCTTTAGAAAACTGGTCACAGTCAACTAGTGTATTAAGCAATACATTCAAGGACTGCCGACTACGAAAACAATTAAAGGAAGGCATTCGATGGAAAAGCTCAATACCTTTCTCAACCAAATGGGCTTTCCCATAATGTTGAATCAAAGCGACAAAAAGGGTCTCATTGCAGCGAATGTTCCTATTTTGTAAATGACCAAGAATCATCTCGACAGCTTCAAATCTACGAGAACGGGCCAACTTGTAGATGAGAGATGAGTAGGAAGGATAGTGGTGTTTGAATCCCCTTTCATGGTAATCCTCGAAGAGAGCCAATGCCTCACATGGATCCTTTACCTCTTTAACATCGGTGACGAAAGGAATGGGCTCACGGAGCTTTTGATGTTGTTTATGAGGACTCACATAGTCAGATTTGTTTGGCCGGTGAGTGCTAAGCAATTGGAAATGTAATAAGCACACATTTCGGTGAAAAACGAGTAATCTCGATCCCTTGATCAATTTCTGTATCATTGAACTACAACACACAAATCAGTGAACCCAAATATCTTATACGAAATATTGTTTTGGCCCAATTTCTATATCTGACTGAAACAGCTTTTCGCCTTTAGAAACCTATCAGAACAGACAAAATAAATAAATAAAAGGTTAACAATACATACAAATGAGGGCATGAATAGACTGTAGTTGACAATAGATATGAAAAAAGGTCTAGATCAAGGCAGAAAATGTTCTCCCAATAAGAAAACACCGTTCCAAATAGCAGATAGCATAATGATAGAGCACCAAATCTCCTAAACCCCTATGGAGGCAAATGAATAAGGTTAGGAATCAGGAATCACTACAATTGTATGATATTGTCCACTTTGAGCATAAATTCTCATGGTTTTGCTTTGGGCTTCCCCAAAAGGCCTCATACAAATGGAGATGTATTCCTTACTTATAAACCCATGATCATTCCCTAAATTAGCCAATGTAGGACTCCCTCCCAGCAATCCTCGACAAATAATAGGTCGATTTGAACAACTGCGCTGTACAATACATGACAACAGTATGATATAAATATAATCAACTCCGAGCATGGTCAATATAAAGCACAATATCATAATTTTCTTTCTGCTACCCTCGCGCAATGGCTTGCTATGAGTCTATCCCTACCAACAACACAAATTTCTTTTCTGACAGGACGAAAAAAGAAAAAAAAATGGAGCAGGACAATAACAAGAATGGAACGGAACAACAAGCTTCTGTACCATTCAGATCCTTAGCCTTGATCATTTAGATGACAATGTTCGAGAGAATAAGTCCAATAAGTACCTATGGGATCATCAACACAGCCAGTTTGATCATATAATGGTCGCAATTCTTCTCATCCCCAAGAATGAACGTAACATTTTACAACCAATGAACGTAAACAACTATCGATAAATTCTAACAGATGATAAAAAATTAACTTAATCAAAACTGAAATTAAAATTATACTAAACAAAATGAAAATTTACTTCACCTAAACAGATCCTTAGTTCTACTAAAATCAAGATGGTGCTACAAAATCTAAAATCAAGCGGCTTCAATTAGCTCATACAGTGAAGAAAAACTCACTAATTGTCATCAACGCCTGTAGTTAGGTCCTGAAGAGTTTTGAAATTCTCAAAACTCTTCAGGAACGGAGATGGTATGCTAGGTAGGTCATTCGGAGATCATGATGCTCGCAAACCTCGCAAAATAGGAGCTGGCGCAGGCCTGTCTTTCGCCGTCGTGCCGCGCCGCCTGGATGGTCTCGGCGAGTGTGTCGCCGGAAGGTTCGCAGTGGAGGGAGGGAAACAGAGAGCTCACGGAGAGGACTCCGGCGAAGAAGAGAGGTGGAAGATAGTTTAAGGGTTACTGTAAAAAATGACTTTTGAAAAAATTTAGATATAAGCATATATGTCTTCCCCTTCCAATACACTAAAAATAAATATTTTATTAATAAAAAATAGAACGAGTAAACTTAGGGTGTAGTCTAGAAGGTGTATATTAGGGAAACAAATCTCCAAATGAGAATAAGATACCGAACAATTTAACTACGATAATTAAAACTTGATAACGAACTATGAACTACCAGCAAGCTGCTTACTGCGCTTGTTACGATCCAATATACGAGCCGTGACTTACGACGACACATGAATGTAAGAAAATAATTTGAAATCGCAATAGAGGAAAAAAATCATTTATTTTTCGTTAAAATTTCGAAACGACAAATAAAACAATCAACAGTTTGGAAACAAAATATGAAAAATGCAATTACAAAATAAAGACTGGACTGACGTCCCGGGACAACATATTCCTCTATGATGGTTCTCGTCTCTATCACGCTCGCCCTTGACCGATGTCTCGCGCTCCTGAAAAAGGAAAACATAGCAAGGATGAATATAAAAATTATACCCACCTACTTGTAGGCTCTCATCGCATCGTAACTTAATAGAATTTCCACGGTCTCCTAATTGGCTCTAGGATGTCTAGTTCTAGTCTTAGTCTCTTGGAGCTTGCTCCTTGGAGTTGCACTGGTTCATCGTCCTTTCATTTGATACCTAAGATTTTCTAATGTCGAGCTAAAATGGTCGGTATCTCTCTATGAGGTGCTACCTCTGCATGGCTATCTGAGACTACATGATGTCTAGTTTAGGGGTGTGCTGAGTTCCTCCTAAGCCCATATAGTTCCCCTATGGGGGGAGCGAGCCAACCTGTTCCCATGCAGCTAATGGGCCGTACGACGTTGGGACACATTTCCCATGCGAAATGGCTAGGAGTAGTAAGAATTGATTAGGAACCCCTAGTCCTCCCACGATGCTATAGATACCGTTCACACAACTAGCCGTCTAAAAACACTCCTAAGGTACCTCGTCACCGTGGTAATCTGCTAGGTTCCTAGGAGAAGGTTAGATCTAGCTAGAGTGACTTGTCACTCCTGACCGCAAATCCCTAGGCTTATCCTAGCGATGTGTCATAGAAAATAATAGAGTGTGCATGCAACCGTCATCTAACATCATAATATGTAATTCATGCAAATTAGACACGCAAGCTCAATGGGGCGATGACCTCCATCAAGCACCTGGAATGCGAAGTTCACGCTCAATGGGGCGAAGTCATCCATCAAGCACCCGGAATGCGGAGTACACAATTCCAACATGAATTAAACATATGCATACATACAACGAAAATTAAAAGCATGATCACACATTCAGTTAATTCACCCAATAATTCATGTTCATTGCTATCAATATGCCTAATTTCAATTATAGAAGGCTACCACCTAAGACAATTAACTAGCATGCATGTAATCTGAGCGAATCCTACAAGTATTTCTTCTAAAACACCAGGTGGTGACTTACCTGGTTGACGCGTGCCCTTTCGCTAGCGTTTCTATGCCCGTGAGGTGTCCAAAAATATTGATTTTCTTCGATTAGGTCCCTATTTACATAAAAATATTGTTAGAACTGGGATCGGGACGGGCAAACAGAAGGCAAACGGGCGAAAACGAGCCTTTCACGCGTCGCCCACACGCCCTCATGCGTGGGGAAGGGCGTAAGTCACAGGCCACACGTGTGATTGCCACGCGTGGACTGCTTCTGTGAGGTCGCGGGTCAGGCAGTCCTGTCTGGTTCAGGCCGGTCAGCGGTTTAGTTCGGTTTGGGTTTGCAGGTAACACGTGTCACCGTTGCACTGGAGTTGCGTTGCTCCAACCGACGATCGACGCATGTCCGCCGCTTGCCAAGTCGTGCTCCGCCGCCTGCTGGACGGAACGTGACTGTCGAAAAATTCTCTCCTTTTTTTTTCTTGTTCTCTCTCTCTCTCATGCAATCTGTAACATAGAGCCATTTTTCGATCCGTCGTTTCCGATTTCTATATCTTTTGATTTGGAATTCGGATAGATATGATTTCTTCAACAAAGTTCTAGATTGATATGGTTTACGATCCTGGTATTTTTTCGTAATTTTTGCTTAATTACTAGACGAGTTACGAGCATTGGAAGTTTGCTTACCGTTCTCGAATTTTCGCCTTCGGATCGAGATTTCAACAAAACTTCTTCACAGATCGTGTGGAGAGTTTTTCCTAGTTTAATATGTCAACATTTTAGAACTCAATTTACCTAGGAAAAGTTCAGATCCGCAAAAGTTCGTTCAAGAACCTTACCTCAAGAAACGCCATTGGATCTTGATAGAGCGTCGGCCTCGCGAGCCTATCAGGCCTTATACAGGTCTCGTCTAAAGGTGGATTTCTTCGGTACTTTGACTCTTTTTTGTTTCCTCTCAATTTTCTCTCTCACTCCTTACTTTTGGGTGGGTTTTCCTTCAACCCTTATTATTATGATTGGAGGGGCAAAATGACATTTTTGCCCCTCGGTTGACTTGGCCAACTTTTTTTTTTTTTTGAGCGTCACATAGTTTCTCTTACTTTCCTGTTAGATGTGGCTTGAGGGAGCTGACAAGGTCGAGGCTCACACAAGCCAGGGGCTATGGAGTTTTGGGCTACATCCATGTCATGTCCCCATTGATATATTTTCTTTATGAACCCTTTGTTTATTTATTTATTTTTATTTTTTTGTATTTCTGAATTTTATGAACTATCTGTGTCATGTTCTTTTGGGTGTGCGTCGTGCGGTGTGATGTATTTTCAAATGATGTCGTATTGAATCTAAACTTTCTTATGTGCATGCACGTTCAAAAGTTTTTAAATTTGACACATTTTTGCTTATTTTCACATCAGTAAGTAACGATTCATGGCTCGAGTCCCTAAAAAATCAAGTCGTTACATAGTCCCACGTGATGTAGTCCTTACTCAAACAAAATTTTTAATCTAAATTACAAATATTGATTAGATTTTTTAAACTAATTATTTATATAACACTTACGGGTAAAAACACCTTAAGAGAAATATTTAAGGAAGCTTTCCCTTAATCTAAGAAACAACTTCTACGGAAAAAAATTGAAAGCTAACGGGCCTTGTATCTATCAAAGAAGAAAATTTGGGTAAGATTATAACCATTTTCTATAAAATGCAAAATTCTCTCCCTAGGCTCAATGTTCTTTGGTGAAACTGTGAAGAAAGGAACAATTTTGATGAAGAACAAGAAGATTAAAAAGTTTTATAACATGCTATGTCGACGATGGTTGGAAATAAGTCTCATATTGGCTAATATAGGGAAGATAATGAGTTTATAAGTAAGGAATACATCTTCATTGGTACGAGGCTTTTTGGTGAAGCCTAAAGCAAAGCCATGAGAGCTTATGCTCAAAGTGGACAATATCATACCATTGTGAAGGTTCGTGATTCCTAACATGGTATCAGAGCTAGGTTGGTGTAGGTTGTCTGATCTCCTAGAATTCTTAGTATGCTCTGTGGTTGTAGCTCTGTCTGATCTTCCACATCAGAAACGATTTCTTGATATCATTAGTGAGTGAGTTTCTTTGTGTCGTGAGTAGTCCGTGACTCTGCAAGCATTGTGTCGAAAAGGTTTGTTTGGTATTATTGAGGTATCGCCAACACGATGGGTGATTTTCAAATCGTTTTATCATTAGTGGGTGAGTTTCTTTGTGTCGTGAGTAGTCCGTGACTCTGCAAGCATTGTGTCGAAAAGGCTTGTTTGGTATTATTGAGGTATTGCCAACACGATGGGTGATTTCCAAATCGTTTCGTTGTAGGAATCAAGAAACTCAACAATAATTACAGCACGTGGGCAACATGCGTGATGTCATATTTACAAGGACATGATCTTTGGGAGATCGTTGGCGAGAGTGAAACTACGCCACCAAAGGAGGATCCTAACGGCGTCTTGCGCAAATGGAGAATCAAAACAGGCAAAGCAATGTTGTCTTGAAAACCACAATCGAAGAAGAGATGTTAGAGCATATTTGGGATGACAAGACACCAAAAGAAGCATAAGACATGTTCGTGATGTTGTTCTCAAAGAAGAACGATACGAGGCTACAACTTCTATAGGATGAGCTATTATCAATTTCACAATGTGACATGACGATTGCTCATTACTTCCACAAAGTCAAGTCGATTTGCCGAGAGATTACTGAACTAGACCCGAAGTCTGCAATTGGAGAAGATCGAATGAAGATAAGGGGAGAAAATTGTACACATTTGCTTAAGTGATGATGTGTCTGAATATCCAACTGACACTAATGTTGGTGAGCAAGAAGTGACTCAATCAAGTGAAACTGGTGAAAAGGAAATGACACCTCAACGACTTAGACAGTCAGAAGGAATCATAAAACCAAATCCAAAGTATACCAGTACAACTATTATAAAAGACGATGTTAAAGAGCCAGAGACATATGAAGAAGCAGCACACAATACGGCTTGACAGCAAACAATGGAGGAAGAAATTATAGCCTTGGAGCAAAATCAAATTTCGAAACTAGTGCCAAAACTAGGAGCTGTCAAACTTATCTCTTGCAAGTGGGTCTACAAAATAAAGCGACGACTGAATGGATCAATCGAGAGATACAAAGCTTGACTCGTAGCTCGAGGGTTTTCTTAACAATACAGAACAGACTATGAATAAACATTTAGTCTTATGGAAAAAGATCACTACCATACGAGTCCTACTAGCACTCGCGACAAGTAAAGATTGGAAACTGTGGCAAATGGATGTGAAGGATGTTTTTTTGCACGGAGAATTAGACAGGGAGATTTATATGAACCAACCAAAGGGATTTGAGAGTGCAGCTAATCCTAATCACGTATGCAAGCATAGAAAAACTTTTTTTGGACTGAAACAAGCACCAAGAGCTTGGTATGGTAAGATTGCTGAATTTCTTACCCAAGTGGTTATTCAGTTGCGCATGCAGACTCAAGCCTGTTTATTAAAGAAAGAGAAGGAAAATTGACAATTGTGTGGGTCTATGTGGACGATTTGAGTATCATCAGGGACGAAGAAAGAGAAAATTTATCAGTATGCTTTAAGATGAAAGAGCTAGGAGAGCTTAGACACTTCTTGGGCTTAGAAGTCAATTGCACCGATGAAGGATTGTTTCTCTGCCAACAAAAGTATACGAGAGATATGCTTCAGACGTCTAATATGTTAGAGTGCAAGCAGCTTTCAACATTGATGGAGAGGAATGCCAAGATTTGTGCACATAAAGGCAAAGAGTTGAACGATGAAATGGACATATCGACAACTAGTAGATAGTCTTATCTACCTAACTTTAACTTAGCCTAATTTTTCTTATGCAGTTGGAATCATGAGTCGGTACATGCAAAGTCCAAAGAAGCGTCATTTGGATGCGACTCGATGGACCTTGAGATATGTCAAATCTACAATCGAATATGTACAAAAGAAGCAAAGACTACAAGCTAGTTGGATACTGTGATGCTGACTATGCAGGAGACCATGATACTCGGAGATCATCCACTAGGTATGTGTTCAAGCTCGATTCGAGAACAATTTATTGGTATATCCAAAGACAACCAACTGTATCATTGTCAACTAGAGAAGTAGAGTACATAGCAGCGGTTGGAGCAGCTCAAGAAAGTACATGGCTGAAACTCTTGATGAAAGATTGACATCAGAAAATTGACACCAGAAAATTGACACCAGAAATTGACTTTCCAATACCACTTCATTGCGACAACCAATCTGCGATTCGCCTAGCAGAAAATTTGATGTTTCATGCTAGAACAAAGCATGTAGAGGCGCACTACCATTTCATTAAAGAGAAAATCCTGAAGTAAGAAATTGAGATGCAGTAGATCAAGATAGAAGACCATGTGGCATACTGGTTTACAAAAAGATAACATGAGAGCTTTCGTTGTCAGCTCAACATGGTGCGTCGAATGAGGACTAGTGTTAAAATATCATCACTAGCCTAATAGGGTCAAGTCCAATAATTGTATGAGCCCATTATATATTTATTTTAAGAAAATGATTTAGATATTTTAGGAATAAACATTATTTTAGGAAAATGATTTAGGTATTTTAGGAAAAAGATTTAGATATTTTAAGAAAAAAGTTTAGAAATTTTAGGAATAAATGGTCTGACCTCTACTATAAATACCCCTCCACGCTGGGTAGGTTATCATCCCAAGAAGAACAAAGTAGTAGTATTTTATAAGGTGTCTTGTATTCTCTTCTCGAACAAATAAGTTGTGAGCCTCGAAGGTATAGTAAAAAATGACTCAAATGTCGAAAAAATGGTGTACTTTGTTCGATGACTCTAGAGAAGGAGTCGAGACTCGATTAAGAGGGAGACTGCTCGAGGGCTCCATAGGCCTTAGGGAAGACTCTATAGTGTACTTTGTTCGAGGGGAAGATTGTTGAGGATTGTTGAGAATAAGTCTCATATTGGCTAATTTAGAGAATGATCATGAGTTTATAAGTAAGGAATACATCTCCATTAGTATGAGGACTTTTTGGGAAAGCCCAAAGCAAAGCCACGAGAGCTTATGCTCAAAGTGAACAATATCAGTTCGTGATTCCTAACATCCTACCCAGGTCATGTGCCCCTAATTGGAGGTAAAAAAGTTTTGCTGGAAGTTTAAGAAAGAAATAGTGAGTACTTTGTGTGATTTTTGTTGGATGATGAAAGTCCCACCTCGGCTAATTTAGGGAATGATCATGGGTTTATAAGTGATGAATACTAACTCCGAGGCCTTTTGGGGAATCTCAAAACAAAGCCATGAGAGCTTATGCTCAAAGTGGACAATATCATACCATTGTGGAGAGTCGTGTTCGTCTAACAGTTTGAACTTAAAGTGTAACGACATAAAAAGGAAGAAGGTCGGCACAACGGTTAGTGAGGCTATAGGCTTGATTTAATGCTCAACAAAGGACAAGTTACATAGTGTGGGAAAAGACCTACAACTCCAAGTACACAAGCGGTAAGCCTGATCATGCCATCGGTGAAAACGTGAGTTTTATGAATAATTTGTGACGTTGGAACTCAATATTGTAGGTGCATACAAGTGCTTCCAGCCAAGGTGTAGAAAATAGGTAGACAGAGGATCACAGTGGTTGGATGTCAAGCAGAGGACTCGAGGGAGTTGGGAGAGGAAGAAGAGATCCACGAGTCGAAAGTTCACAAACCTAGTCTCAGCCCAATAAGTGCGACCCAATACAAGAACTAGCTCACCCCATGGAAGTCATTAAGTGCGGCCCAACACATGACCTACGTACTCGATCTGAGCTTCGTCCCTCCCATGAGATGCGCGTGTTGAGTCGGTAAATAGACAATGACTTGCACACAACTTTCTCCAGCGATAAGGCAACCCTAATCCTTAGCCCAACGATCCAAACTTTTGTTGAAGCACAAATCCTTGAATCAAAGAAATTAACACCTCCAAGCTTTTGGGAGAAGTCAATTTGACAAATCCCGCCCTTTTGCCCATTATGAAATTAAAAATAATAAATAAAGTTTTCTAACAAATTATCAATATTAGGTAACTTATCTTGTTGACACTATTGATAAGGCCCACTTTGTAATTGTTACAATTGATTTGATCCAAATAATTCATGTGGGGTGTGAGTGGAGGTATCCTATGCAATGAGTTTATATAAGAATAGACCAAAAAAATATTTTATAGCTCCTTATAAATTTGTTGATTGAGAAGATTAATATTTCACATGATGATCAGATACGACTCGATCTTAATCCTGAGTGAGTTATGAACTCCTGCGTGTGAGGGATTGTTCTTTAATTTGCATGGGTGAGAATGTCTGTTGTAGTCGATTCAATGTACCAACCATTTTGGGTACTTGACAAATAGGGAGTTGATAACATAATATCATGAGATGAAATTCACTCCTTTTCATACCAGAAAAGTAAATGAGTTGTTCTCTTAATTATTGATTTTGAGACTTGAACAATGGGGCTCCACCCTCTCATTGGCTTGAGAGGGACGTTAATTTATGATTGAATCATAAACAAATTGTTCAATAGAGATTCAATGGTACTTGAAATGAAAGATGTAATTACAGGGGTAAAACGACTTTTAATCCAGCTGTAATTATGAAAACTCGTGAAAGATTGACTTGCTTATAATGATTATATCAATAAACATAACTTGTCATACCGCGTACATAAGAGTGAAACTCTAGGTCTATTAGGGGAGTTACTTATAGTTAATAAATGAAAATTGATTAATTAAAACTTTACATACCAGGTAGATTTTACATACCCTTAATATCATACATGAGTCTTAGATAAATTTATGTAGTATTTTGAGCCTCTTAGAGTCTTGAAGACATTTTCAAATTCTGGGGTATTTTGATCATTTACCACCTCAAATTTTGGTTAAATTCTCAAAATATTCAAATGGTCTTGTAACTTTGTATAATTCTTTTAAACGATGACATAAGACTGTTCGTCAAATTTCATGTCATTTAGAGGTCACTTTTAATCTCTAGCTCAAAATATTCAAGTCCCAACACTAACACCAAGTATCCCCTTCATCATTACTTTTGATTCTCCTTTTTTCTCCAACTCAACGTGCTTTTCTAACTCTTATACAGCCGAAACAGAACTTAAAACAAATGATGAGGCAGTTGGCGACCCATTATGGCAGTGGGCTATAGAATGTTGAAATTGCAGCTTAGGAACATAATCATACTTGGTCTCTCGTTCCTCTACCACGTGGCCATAAAGCTATTGATTGTCGTTGGGTGTACAAGATTAATCACAACTCTGATAGTTCTTTTGAACATTATAAAGCTCGGCTGGTAGCAAAGTGATACACTCACGGTTAAGGTATTGATTACAAAGAGACATTTTCTCCTACAATGTAACTTACTCCACTTCGTTGCTTACTCACTGTTGCTGCTGCTCGAAAATGGTTCACTCATCAGTTGAATATTTAAAATGTCTTTCTCCATGATAATCTAGACGAGGGAGTCTACATATTTTCACCACCTGGTCTTCGCCGACAAGGGAAGAATACAGTATATCAGCTATATAAATCTCTTTATGGGTTAAAATAAGCTTCAAGCAATTGGTTCTCCATATTCTCTACCACTATACAAAATTAAGCTACACTCAGTCTCAAGTAGATTACTGTTTATTTACTAAGAGTATACTTCTTTCACGGCAGTTTTTATCTATACTGATGATATTCTGTTGACAGGCAATGATCTCAAAGAAATTCAACATCTCAAGACTAGTTTACTCGAGAAATTCCTTACCAAAGATTTAGAGAATTTGAGATATTTCCTAAACATTGAATTTTCTTGATCTAGAAAAGGAATTTTTATGTCTTAAAGGAAGTATGCTCTAGACATTCTTTAAGACACAAGTCTTACCGGAGCACGTCTAGAAAAAGATTCTATGGAGTAAAATCTAAAATTTTCTTTAATAGAAGGAGAGAAGTTGAATGATCTAAATAAATACATACGGTTGATTGACAGATTAATATATTTAACTGTTATTAGGCTTGATATAGTGTATTTAATTCATATGCTTAGTCAATTTATGCATGAACCAAGAAAACCACATTGGGAGACAGCTGTTCGAGTTATGAGATACACTAAGGGTACTCCTAGTCAAGGACTTCTACTATCATCTTAAAATAACTTTAGATTACAAGCATATTGTGATTTTGACTGGGTGGTTGTCGAAATTCCAAACGGTCTATTTTTTGGTTCGCCATTTTCTTGGGAAATTCAATTATTTTTTGGAAGTCTAAAAAACAAACCAATGTGTCGAGATCATCAGTAGAAGCCGAGTATCGAGCTATGGCATATACTTGTTTAGAGTTAACTTGGCTGAGATATATTCTTTAAGACTTAAAAGTTCTGCTGTCGGAACCAGTATTGTTGTCTTGTGATAATCAAGCAACATTACAGATAGCAGCCAATCCAGTTTTTCATAAATGTACGAAGCACATTGAAATCGATTATCATATAGTTCGAGAAAGTTACAAGCTGGAATCATCAAGCCGTGTTATGTTTCGACTAAAATGCAACTGGAAGATGTTTTCACTAAAACTTTATGAAGAAGACGAACGATAATTCATTCTTTTCATCAGAAATCGATAGTGGCAAAGATGAAGGAAAAACCGAACCGAACGCAGAACGACGAGCGAGATACCAAACGTGTGTCGTGACCAGTGACTTTGCATATGTAAATAGTAAGCCATTACCAACTACCCTGACATTGTTGTATCCATTCCGCCGTCGTTGCGCCATCGACAACCAGAAAATAAAAACTTAACGGATCTTTGCTGAAGGTACATCAGAGACGTACAACACCATGGGAGCGTGAGACGAGGCAAGCATGACTTATAGTGAATGGATGATAAACGAGAAACGCAACAGAAATGACATCGGCGAATTTTGAGGAGAGAGAGAATCCTCCCAAAATCACGAAGAAGTCAGGTTGGTCTCAAACCCGAGTACCAAAACAACAGTCTAACCTGAAATTCATTCCAACCCAGCAACAATTTCCAGCCTAGTAACTGATTCTAGCAGTAAATTACTCGGTCTAATTGCAAGTCACGACCCAACTGACGCTTAGTCCAATAGTCACGGCTCTCCACGCAGACAGTAAACAACCCTTGAACCCGAGAGAGGAACTCGGGGCCCACACGAACCCATATCGCGACCCGGGCGAGTCACCTCTCCTCTAGCAACACGTGTCGCGTATGCAGATGTCGACTCCTTTGGCTCCAGTGGGTCGACCTGGCTCAGTTTCGGGCAGTCCCTTGACTCAAAAATAGCTTATTCGGCTTGGGTGAATTTTGAGATTGATCCTAAAGTTTTTGACCCTTTCGAAGCTGATTTTTACCCTAATTAAGATAATTGAGGTTAGTATGATGCCATATTTCCAAATACAAGTTAAGTTACAATAGAAATGTGAAATACTAATGAAACGAGATGTCAATCCCAATAGGAAACGACTTTCGGTGATACTTTGAACAACTTTGAAGAACGGAAGACAAGCGTACTTGAATTTAAGAAAATACTGGTGAAGGCCAACCAAATAAGTGGCCTTATTATGGGATAGATTGAATGACTTGCTTGATGTATGACAACACTATTAAGGATATTTAGCCTTGAATTATGGTTTACCATATGTATTATATTTGACCGCTTATTATAGTCAAATATCTGGTATGATATTTAGCCTTCCATTACGGACCATATTTGACTCTTTATTATAAAAAAATATCTAGATATTTATCTTCCATTACGACTTAGCATAAGTATCATATTTTCCCTTTTATTATAGACAAAAATCTTGTATTCATTTATTACTCTTTCTATTGATTGTTATTTGTATATCATTTATAATTTATTTGATTCTGTAAATGATTATAAATGGAGAATATTCACCACTATTTAGGTTTGGTGGTTTTAGAAAATATTCTCATAGTATGAGAGCCTCTCGATTTAACAACTCTGATCCTTTATTCTCTCTAGCTTCCGAATCTTTTTCCTTTCAACACTTTAATCCATATGACCACCATAAAAAATTCTTCCTCCAATTATCTTCTTTGGAGAAACCAACTTATCCCTCAACTTGAGAGTCAAGATATGCCGGGCTATGTCGATGGAACTATGGTTCCACCACTTCGCTTTGAACTAGAAACCTCCTCAATACTCAACACCAAATATTTAGTGTGGAAAGCAGACGATCAACTACTTCTCTTTCTCCTGCTCTCCTCTCTCACCCAAGAAGTCATTGTTGTCGTCGTTGGTGTCTCCACTTCACGTGACGTTTGGCTTGCGTTGGACTGAGACTCAAGTATGACATGCAGCGGATTAAGTGTGGCACCAAACAATGTAACAATTCAGATTTTTCCATTTTTGCCTTATTTAGTTAAGATTTTATTTTTATTTCTATAAATGACAAGATATTATGTTATGCATTTATTCTCCCATACCATTTTCAACAAGGAAGTTATTACTTTAATAGAAATGTTATGAAAACTTTTATACTCCTATATTCAATTTTTCTCCTTCCTTGAAAACAACTTTTACTCTCCACACTTGTTTTTGTTTTCGAGGGTGTCTGAGAGTACGGGAAAAATCGAGAGTATTAGCCGAGAAAACGTGTGGGTTGGTTCACTGGGTAGTTTTCTTGTTCGGCGAGTTCTCGAAACCGATTGTGTTGTTGTTTTGGAGGAAGAGTCGAGTGGAAGTTACGACGTCGGAATCGCTGCGTCGAAGAAGGCAAACCGTCAGAACGAAGGAGGAGGATGCCACGTACCGTCGTCGAAAATGGAAGGAATTGCGTTGGCGGCGGCAGCAGCACATCAGATTAGGGTTTTCTTG
Organism: Cucurbita pepo subsp. pepo; assembly: GCF_002806865.2. Classification (NCBI taxonomy): domain Eukaryota; kingdom Viridiplantae; phylum Streptophyta; class Magnoliopsida; order Cucurbitales; family Cucurbitaceae; genus Cucurbita; species Cucurbita pepo. The sequence goes on from NW_019646449.1 coordinate 71,540, forward strand.
AGGGTTCGGGCGAAGAAGACGCAGAGTCGAGTCGGGTTTCGGCCTCTGAACTGGCCCACGGAATGAACGCGAGCCCTGTGCGTTTCGGCCCAGCATGGACGCGCGCTGCAGCCTTGGTCTTGGCTCCGCACGCGTGCTCTCGGCTCGGCTTGACATGTACGGTGGCTCGGCTCCATAAAATCCCGCAGCTCGGCTTGGCGGCTTAGTTGGTCGGCTCGACAACTTGGCTTATCGGCTCAGTATCACTATAATATATTGATTCCAAGGTTTTTGGCCCTTCCGAAGTTGTTTCTGCCCTTAGTTTTACCATCTGAGGTCAGTATGGTACATAACCATCAAAGAGAGATTGGGTTGGGAGTTTATTTTGAAAAATAGCATGAGATTTAGCTAGGTATGTTATGAAAGGTTCCTAAGTTTTTAAGTGGTTATTATAGGACGTTCTTAACCGTTGGGATTACCTTGTTGTGAGTAGGCCATCAAGGTAAGTGACCTTACTATTGGAGTTAGTTTACTACATGTTGTATGATGGTGCGTGTCCTGTGGCCCCTGCATGCACCATGTTTTATTATGTGATATGACTATATGATGTATGAATTATGTGACTGTTTATGCTATGAAACATAATGGGTTATGTTGACTGTTTATGTTATGTGAAGTTATGAATGATATGTTAGTAATATATGCCATGAAAATGTTGATCGATGTCATGGATACACGTAGNAGCTGCGGGATTTGACGGAGCCGAGCCGCGGGTTTTGACGGAGCCGAGCCGCTGTACATGTCAAGCCGAGCCGAGACCAAGGCTGCAGCGAGCGTCCATGTTGGGCCGAAATGCACAAGGCCCGCGTTCGTTCTGTGGGCCGGTTCAGAGGCCGAAACCCGACCCGACTCTGCGTCTTCTTCGCCCGAACCCTCACGAAAACCCTAATCTGATNTGTGGTGTTCGACGACGTGTAACACGTTGTGCCCAACCAAGTCAGGCCTAGGGGGTATGTATAGTCAGGCCTAGGGGGTATGTATACGAGCCTGCTTGGTGGGTCCATATACGCGTACATGGGCCGTGTGTGAAGGAGTACCANCGCCACCGACGACGATGCAATCCCTTCCATTTCTGACGACGGTACGTGGCGTCCTCCTCCTTCGTTCCGACGTTTGCCTTCTTTGACGCAGCGATTCCGATGTCGTAACTTCCACTCGACTCTTCCTCCAAAACAGCAACACAATCGGTTTCGAGAACTCTCCGAACAAGAAAACTACCCAGCGAACCAACCCACACGTTTTCCCGGCTAACACTCTCTGTTTTTCCCGTACTCTCAGACACCCTTGAAAACAAAAACAAGTTTGGAGAGCAAAAGTTGTTTTCCAAACTTGTTTTCAAGGAAGGAGAAAATTGAATATAGGAATATAAAAAGTTTTCATACATTTCCATTAAAATAATAACTTCCTTGTTGAAAAATTCACATTTCTGGCGAAAATAAATGCACAACATAATATCTAGTCATTTATAGAAATAAAAATAAAATCTTAACCAAACAAGGCAAAAATGGAAAATCTAAATCGTTACATGTTGCTGATTATGACCGTACCTTCAAAACAATCTGTGACCAACTTCATGCCATTGGCATACCCTTCGAAGACATTGATAAAGTGTACTAGTTCCTTCGCGGACTCGGCATAGATTTTTCAACTTTTTCTACTACTCATATGTCTCTCACTTCTCTCTCCTATTTTGCAGATTTAGTCTCTAAAGCTGAAAGTTTTGAGTTNCTTGCATATACGTTTCTTACATTACATGGCATCTCATATGACTTACATAACATGACATATTACATAACATGAAAGTACATTCCAGTTGCATAAACATCTCATGACATGACTGGATAATACTACGTGTATCCATGACATCGATCAACATTTTCATGGCATATATTACTAACATATCATTCATAACTTCACATAACATAAACAGTCAACATAACCCATTATGTTTCATAGCATAAACAGTCACATAATTCATACATCATATAGTCATATCACATAATAAAACATGGTGCATGCAGGGGCCACAGGACACGCACCATCATACAACACGTAGTAAACTAACTTCAACAGTAAGGTCACTTACCTCGATGGCCGAAGTCACTCACAACAAGGTAATCCCAACTGTTAAATACGTCCTATAATAACCACATAAAAANTTCTAACTCCACTCCTACAACATTTAGTCTTTCATTACGACCTACCATAGTTATCATATTTGACTCTTTATTATAGGCAAATAATCTAGATATTTGCCTTCCATTACGACTTACATAGGTATCATNCTTAGTAACCTTTCATATCATTCCCTAGCTAAATCTCAGGCTATTTATCAAAATAAACTTCCAGCCCAATCTGTCTTTGACGGTTAGGAACTATACTGACATCAAATGGTAAAACTAAGGGCAGAAACGGCTTCAGAAGGGCCAAGAACCTTGGAATCGATATAATGTCTTTGACAGTTAGGAACTATACTGACATTTTCAAATGGTAAAACTAAGGGCAGAAACGGCTTCAGAAGGGCCAAGAACCTTGGAATCGATATATTATAGTGATACTGAGCCGATAAGCAGAGCTGCCAAGCCGACCAACTAAGCCGGCAAGCCGAGCTGCGGGATTTGACGGAGCCGAGCCGCGGGTTTTGACGGAGCCGAGCCGCTGTACATGTCAAGCCGAGCCGAGACCAAGGCTGCAGCGAGCGTCCATGTTGGGCCGAAATGCACAAGGCCCGCGTTCGTTCTGTGGGCCGGTTCAGAGGCCGAAACCCGACCCGACTCTGCGTCTTCTTCGCCCGAACCCTCACGAAAACCCTAATCTGATGTGTCGCCACCGACGACGATGCAATCCCTTCCATTTCTGACGACGGTACGTGGCGTCCTCCTCCTTCGTTCCGACGTTTGCCTTCTTTGACGCAGCGATTCCGATGTCGTAACTTCCACTCGACTCTTCCTCCAAAACAGCAACACAATCGGTTTCGAGAACTCTCCGAACAAGAAAACTACCCAGCGAACCAACCCACACGTTTTCCCGGCTAACACTCTCTGTTTTTCCCGTACTCTCAGACACCCTTGAAAACAAAAACAAGTTTGGAGAGCAAAAGTTGTTTTCCAAACTTGTTTTCAAGGAAGGAGAAAATTGAATATAGGAATATAAAAAGTTTTCATACATTTCCATTAAAATAATAACTTCCTTGTTGAAAAATTCACATTTCTGGCGAAAATAAATGCACAACATAATATCTAGTCATTTATAGAAATAAAAATAAAATCTTAACCAAACAAGGCAAAAATGGAAAATCTAAATCGTTACATGTTGCTGATTATGACCGTACCTTCAAAACAATCTGTGACCAACTTCATGCCATTGGCATACCCTTCGAAGACATTGATAAAGTGTACTAGTTCCTTCGCGGACTCGGCATAGATTTTTCAACTTTTTCTACTACTCATATGTCTCTCACTTCTCTCTCCTATTTTGCAGATTTAGTCTCTAAAGCTGAAAGTTTTGAGTTGTTCCAGCACTCCCTTGAGTCTTCTAACTCCACTCCTACAACATTTAGTCTTTCATTACGACCTACCATAGTTATCATATTTGACTCTTTATTATAGGCAAATAATCTAGATATTTGCCTTCCATTACGACTTACATAGGTATCATATTTGACTATTTATTATAAGAAAATATCTTGTATCTCTTTATTACTCTTTCCATATCATTTGTAGTTTATTTCATTCAGTAGATGATTATAAATAGAAAACTTTCACCCCTATTTAGGTGTGGTGGTTTTATCAAATATTTTCCGCCACGTGCCTAGTGGCCCATGCACGTATCATTTATGCTTTATATTTTCGATGTTGTGATTATATTATATGATGATGGATGTAGGATGTATGATGTATCACGTATGATGAATTATTTGAGTTATATGATGATGTCATATGATAGTATATGATATTTTATGATGTTTTTATATGATGACATTNGAGCCGATAAGCAGAGCTGCCAAGCCGACCAACTAAGCCGGCAAGCCGAGCTGCGGGATTTGACGGAGCCGAGCCGCGGGTTTTGACGGANATGTTTTTATATGATGACATTGTATGATGACGATGACGCATGATAACATGATGATGTAAGATGTAAGATTATGAAATTCCTTAATATGATGTTATTCTATATTAAGATGAAATGCATGTTTTAAATGTCATGGTGCATTGTGATGATGAATTTAGGACACAACCCTAATTAATGTTAATGATGATGAATGTACGAAGATCAATGCACGTATATTTCTTATAGTAATATGTGAACGGAACTTAGGATTGTGTCATAAAGATGTTTTAAAGATGAGAAACTATAGGTACCTCATGCATTCTATATGTACATATACGTCGGGCTACTTCTCCTTTTACGATGATGAGTACAGACGCGTACACTACGATGATGATCATCATCATGCCTCACATGACTTTCAGGAGTCTGCTGATCTCCAGACGTCGCTACAGATAGCTAACTCAACTATGATGGGTCCAGGGGGAGGGGTGCAAATCGCCTGGGGATCCACGCTCGCACGTGTGGGTTGTAGGTAGGAAAGTACTATACATCCAATTTTGTCCAAACTAGAGGCCACCTCTATTTATTTATTTATTTATTATTTTTTTTTTAACGATAGGTCCCAGATCATGAGTTCTCTGTGTTTGCATTCCCTAACCCAACAGTGGGGTCACTTACGGAGTATTTCTTAAAATACTCAAAGTCGTGTGCTACTTCTATTTTTAGGTAAAGGCAACGCACCCATGTACGACGGTTGACGACATCGTAATTAGAGGTTATGACACATGCATAGGCTAGTAGTATTTTAGTTTCCTAGACTAAGGTTAGTACAGGGTGTTTTGCATTATTTATTTATTATTGTTTTTATCTTGTTTTGAATATGTTTTCGAACATGTAAGACTATGACAGTGTTTTAAGTTGAAACTAAGTTCTTAAGATGAAGATTATGTTTCATGATGACGTTTTAAATGTTTAATTCCGCATAAGAGCATAGACTATAATGACGGTAGTGACTTTAGGTTAGTAGTAATCTAGGGTCGTTACACCCCAAACTCACTGCTAGCGAATATTGTCTGCCTTGACCCGCTACGTATTGCAGTCAACCTCACGGTTTTAAAACACGTCTACTAGGGAGAAGTTTCTACACCCTTGTAAAGAATGTTTCATTCTCATTGGCACATCGTCCGAGGTTTGACTCTCATACCATTTGTAATAGCCCAAGTCCCACCGCTAACAAAAATTGTCCGCTTTGACCTGTTACGTATCGCCGTCAACCTCACAGTTTTAAAACATGTCTACTAGAAAAAAGGTTTTCACATACTTATAAGAAATACTTCAATCCCCTCTATAGCCGACGTGAGATCTCACAATCCACCCCAAAATCAATGGATTTTAGAAAACCTTTTAGGCTTCTCTTCTATCTTTTCCTTCATTTTTTCTTCAACTTCACTCCATATTTTCTTTTCTATTTTTATGTCTTGTTTTCCTTCTATTTTTACCTTCAATTTTTTTTTTAATTAAGTATATGCTATAAGACCCTTTTTATTATTTTAATAATAATTTATCATAATTATATAATTCTAATCATTTAAAGTAATTAACTCCACCATACATGATAATTTATTTTTAAAATATAGCATGCATGATTAATTTTTTGATTTGATTGTTGCACTAATTGTTTACTATTATATATATAATTTTATTATAATATTTATTTGAAATTAATTATTAAGATTGATTGAATTAAAAAAAAAAACTCAAAACCCTAAAATTTAAAATATATTTATTTAATTAAAATTGATTAAAATAATTTTAATAATTTAACTAATTAAAATAACTATCCACAGTTAATTTTATTAGTTGAAAATGTTAATGTAATGACCCCACTAGCCGATATTGTCCTCTTTGGATTTTCCCTTTCGCGCTTCTCCTCAATGCTTTAAAACGCGTCTGCTAGGGGAAGGTTTCCACACTCTTATAAATGGTGGTTTGTTCTCCTCCCCAACCGATGTGGGACATCACAATTCACCCCTCTTCGGGGCCCAACGTTCTCGCTGGCACTCTTTCCTTCTTCCAATCGATGTGGGACCGCCACCAAATCCACCCCTCTTCGGGGTCCAGCGTTCTCGCTGGCACTCTTTCTTTCTTCCAATCGATGTGGGACTGCCACCAAATCCACCCCCTTCGGGGAACAGCGAGAAGGCTGACACATCGTTCGGTGTTTGGCTCTGATACCATTTGTAACGACCTAGATCCACCACTAGCAGATATTGTTCTCTTTGGGTTTTTCCTTTCGGGCTTCCCCTCAAGGTTTTAAAACGTGTCTGCTAGGGGAAGGTTTCCACACTCTTATAAACGGTGTTTTGTTCCCCTTCCCAACCAATGTGGGACATCATAGTTAGGTTTATATGGGTCACCACCTCATGTATTTATAGATGTGTACAATGAGGATTACATTGTAACAAACTATAAAATCATAGATTCTCCTTAATTCATAGTAACAAACGAGTAAATTAATAGATTATTTTATTATATACAGATATGATCTATTCTACGTTTATGGGAATCAAACAAAAATACATTTTGAAAACATTTTCATACAACACGAGACATTGACATGTTATTTCGAGACAACATAAACAAAAACCTTAAACACATGATTTATTTATTTATTTATAATAAAAAAAGGAGATATTAAAAATGTGACATAATATTTGATATATAATTATAAAAATGTCTGTCGAACCATTTATGGCCATAACTTTTTGCATTATTTGTCAACATTTTATTATGTTCTGTTAAAGGGATTCAAAACCCCACAACCAAAATCAGCTTTTTCCCTTTGCATTGGGATTCCCCATATGATTTAATTACAAATATCATTCAATGTTTACCCTTACATAATTACAATAATTACTTATTTAATTAAATTATTCTCCATCATTAAATAACATATAATTACTTATTATATCACTCATATTAATATGATTGATGTCGTTATGTTAATTTCGTCATGTCAATAGAATCATTAAAGATATAGTCGTTGAAATGCTAGATGTGAGAGGAAACCCAGGAGGAAAAAGCCTGAAGAAGACAATATCTACTCGTAGTGGGCTTGGGTCATTACAAATGGTATTAGAGCGAGACTATGATATCCCACATTAGTTGGGGAGGAGAACGAAACACTGAGTGTGGAAACCTCTCCCTAGTAGACGTATTTTAAAAACCTTGAGGGAAAGCCCAAAGATGACAATATCTACTAGCTGTCGGCTTATGTAATTACAAATGGTATTAGAGTCAGACCGTGATATCCCATATTGGTTGGGGAAGAGAACGAAACACTTTAAAGCTTTGAGAGGAAGCCCGAAAGGAAAAAAACCAAAGAAGACAATATCTGCTAACATTGGGCTTGTGCCATTACACAGACACTGGACAGTGTGTTAGCAAGGACGTTGAGCCCTGAAGGGGGATGGACACTACGGGCAGAGTGCCAAACAAGACAATATCTGCTAACAGTGGGCTTGTGCCATTACACAGACACTGGACAGTATGTTAGCAAGGACATTGAGCCCTGAAGGGTAGTGTGTTAGCAAGGACGTTGAGCCTTGAAGGGGGATGGACACTGGGGCAGAGTGTCAAAAAAGACAATATCTACTAATAGTGGGCTTGTGTCATTACATAGACATTGGGCAGTGTGTTAGCAAGGACGTTGAGCCCTGAAGGGGGACAGACATTAGGGGCAGAGTGCCAAAGAAGACAATATCTGCTAACAGTGGGCTTATGTCATTACACAGACACTGGGCAGTGTGTTAGCAAGGACGTTGAGCCCTGAAGAGGGATGGACACTGGGGGCAGAGTGCTAACAAAGACGCTGAGCCCCAAAGGGAGGTAGATTGTGAGATCCCACATCGATTGGAGAGGAAAACACGCGATCCCACATCGATTGGAGAGGAAAACACGCGATCCCACATCGATTGGAGAGGAAAACACGCGATCCCACATCGATTGGAGAGGAAAACACGCGATCCCACATCGATTGGAGAGGAAAACACGCGATCCCACATCGATTGGAGAGGAAAACACGCGATCCCACATCGATTGGAGAGGAAAACACGCGATCCCACATCGATTGGAGAGGAAAACACGCGATCCCACATCGATTGGAGAGGAAAACACGCGATCCCACATCGATTGGAGAGGAAAACACGCGATCCCACATCGATTGGAGAGGAAAACACGCGATCCCACATCGATTGGAGAGGAAAACACGCGATCCCACATCGATTGGAGAGGGAAACACGTGCGAGTGAGAAACACGTGCGAGTGAGGACGCTAAAGAACCTATTGAACCGACCAAAAATTTAGAGAGAGAAAAAGACAAAGAAGAACAAAACAAATACAATCTCAAAGTTTACAATGTGAAGCTCCAACTCCATCAAGAAAAAGAAAATTCAAGATCATTAATTAAAATTCTATTTAAAAAAAAAAAAAATCAAACTGAGAATGCCTCTTCTTGAATTCTGCAAAGCAATTGATACACGCCTCTTGAAATTTCCTCCTCAGAACAAAGCCCACAATCTTCCTCAACCTAATTAATTAATTAATCAGTCAAAATAGAGTTTGTATTCTTTAAATTAGTGGACGTGGGATTTTCGTCCGATAATAGATAATAAAATATTGTAATAATAAGAGCATTATAAACCAACCTTGAGAGTGAAAGAGTAGAGAGCAATCTCATGAGCCGTGGAGACATTGAGATGAAGAACAGTGAGGCGCAAGGAATGCAAGCCGGACACGATCTTACGAAGCTGCTTCGGGAACTTCCTACATCTTATCTTAATCCTTGCATTACAATCCGCCATCGACACTTCGACGTCGATTACGTTGTTCGGGTTGTTACGATCGGTGGATGCCATGAAAAGCCGAGAACGAAAGGACGAGAACGAGAACGGGGAGGTAAAGAAATAAGAGAAAGTGATCGAACAAAGTTTCATTATTTTTGAAACTTTTATTGGATGAGATGAATTATATGATTAGGAATGAAAAACAATGGGTTGGTGCGCGTGGTCTTGGTTGGTATCATTTTAAGCCCACAGTTTCTTCTTCCTTTCTTCTTTTCCTTTTTTCTTTGAAACACTCTTTACTATAATTGAAGGGTTTGGTGTTGTGGGGATGGAGAAGAAACACTCGAAACAGAAAAAATAAAGACACTTTTTTCTCTCTCTTTCTCTTTGATCATATTTTTTTTCTTTTCGAGTCTTCGAACAAGTTTTAGGGCATCTTTCTCGTATGATATTGTCCACTTTGAGCATAAGCTCTCATGGTTTAGAGCTTACCCGTTTTAGGGTATGACTCTGATACTTTCTACAATTGTATGATATTTTTCACTTTGAGCATAAGCTCTCATGATTTTGGGCTTACCCGTTTTAGGGCATGAGTTTGAAACCATGTTAATCGAACACGACTCTCCACAATGGTATGATATTGTCCACTTTGAGCATAAGCTCTCATGGTTTTGGGCTTACCCGTTTTAGGGTATGACTCTGATACTTTCCACAATGGTATGATATTTTTCACTTTGAGCATAAGCTCTCATGATTTTGGGCTTACCCGTTTTAGGGCATGAGTTTGAAACCATGTTAATCGAACACGACTCTCCACAATGGTATGATATTGTCCACTTTGAGCATAAGCTCTCATGGTTTTGGGCTTACCCGTTTTAGGGCATGGCACTGATAACATGTTAATTGAACACGACTCTCCACAATGGTATGATATTATCCACTTTGAGTATAAGCTCTCATGGTTTTGGACTTACCCGTTTTAAGGCATGGCTCTGGATACCATGTTAATTAAATACGACTCTCCACAATGGTATGATATTTTTCACTTTGAGCACAAGTTCTCATGATTTTGGGCTTACCTGTTTTAGGGCATGGTTCTGAATACCATGTTAATTGAACACGACTTTCCACAATGGTATGATATTGTCCACTTTGAGTATAAGCTCTCATGGTTTTAGGCTTACCCGTTTTAGGGCATGGCTCTGGATGCCATGTTAATTAAACACGACTCTCCACAATGATATGATATTGTCCACTTTGAGCATAAGCTCTCATGATTTTGGACTTACTCATTTTAGAGCATGACTCTAATGCCATGTTAATTGAACAAGACTTTCTACAATGGTATGATATTGTCCACTTTGAGCATAAACTCTCATGGTTTAGGGCTTACCCGTTTTAGGGCTTACCCGTTTTAGGGCATGACTCTGATACTCTCCACAATGGTATGATATTGTCCACTTTGAGCATAAGCTCTCATGATTTTGGGCTTACCCGTTTTAGGGCATGAGTTTGAAACCATGTTAATCGAACACGACTCTCCACAATGGTATGATATTGTTCACTTTGAGCATAAGCTCTCATGGTTTTGGGCTTACTGTTTTAGGGCATGACTTTGATACCATGTTAATTGAACACGACTCTCCACAATGGTATGATATTATCCACTTTGAGCATAAGCTCTCATGGTTTTGGGCTTACCCGTTTTAGGGCATGGCACTGATAACATGTTAATTGAACACGACTCTCCACAATGGTATGATATTATCCACTTTGAGTATAAGCTCTCATGGTTTTGGACTTACCCGTTTTAAGGCATGGCTCTGGATACCATGTTAATTAAATACGACTCTCCACAATGGTATGATATTTTTCACTTTGAGCACAAGTTCTCATGATTTTGGGCTTACCTGTTTTAGGGCATGGTTCTGAATACCATGTTAATTGAACACGACTTTCCACAATGGTATGATATTGTCCACTTTGAGTATAAGCTCTCATGGTTTTAGGCTTACCCGTTTTAGGGCATGGCTCTGGATGCCATGTTAATTAAACACGACTCTCCACAATGATATGATATTGTCCACTTTGAGCATAAGCTCTCATGATTTTGGACTTACTCATTTTAGAGCATGACTCTAATGCCATGTTAATTGAACAAGACTTTCTACAATGGTATGATATTGTCCACTTTGAGCATAAACTCTCATGGTTTAGGGCTTACCCGTTTTAGGGCTTACCCGTTTTAGGGCATGACTCTGATACTCTCCACAATGGTATGATATTGTCCACTTTGAGCATAAGCTCTCATGATTTTGGGCTTACCCGTTTTAGGGCATGGCTCTGGATACCATGTTAATTAAGCACGACTCTCCACAATGGTATGATATTGTCCACTTTGAACATAAACTCTTATAGTTTTGGGCTTACCCAAGAGGCCTCGTACCAATGAAGATAGTATTCCTTAGTTATAAACCCGTGATCATTCCCTAAATTAGGAGAACTCGGACTTTCTTCCTAACACTTTTTTTTTTTTTTTTTTTTTTTTTTTTTTTTTTNGTAATTGAGAAAGAGAAAGTTCTCTCTTTATCTCAATCCTAAAGGTAAGAGAGAGCTTTTTGTTGCTTTATCGTCTACGGAAAGCTCACAAACAAAGCCCACAAAGGAAGAAAAAAGAAAAAAGAATGAGAAATCACTGACATGGTAAGTAAAAAAGGAAGAATAGTGTTTACCTCCACTCATTTCTTTGTCTACCTTTCTACGGTGTTTTTTAAATAATTCATCGCTAGCTGATGTTGTCTTTTTTGTGTTTTTTTTTTTTTTAGACGTCTATTCCTTTTCCAACCGATGTTTGATCTCACAATTCACTCCATTTGAGACCCAACATACTCGTTGAGACTCGTTCCTCTACACAACTACGTGGGATCTCACACAAATAGGATCATTTGAAAAACTCAATCAACCTAATTCAATTTGACTCTGCTGATACGGTTTGAGTTAGATTATGAACTTATTTAAGTTGACTCGATTTAAATATTGGGTTGGTTGGGTTTGTTGGATGAAAGTTCCACATCGGCTAATTTAGGGAATGATCATAGGTTTATAATCGATGAATAGTATCTCCATTGGTGTGAGGCCTTTTGGGAAGCCCAAAGCAAAGCCAAGAGAGCTTACACTCAAAGTGGACAATATCATACCATTGTGGAGAGTCGTGTTCAACTAACATGGTATCATAGCCATGCCCTAAAACGGGTAAGCCCAAAACGATGAGCTTATGCTTAAAGTAGACAATATCATACCATTATGGAGAGTCTGTTCATATGAGAGTTTATGCTCAAAGTAGATAATATCATACTATTATGGAGAGTCGTGTTCAATTAACATGGTATCAGAGTCATGCCCTAAAACGGGTATGCCCAAAACTATGAGAGCTTTTGCTCAAAATAGACGATATCATACCCTTATGGAGAGTCGTGTTCATATGAGAGCTTATTCTCAAAGTAGACAATATTATACCATTATGGAGAGTCGTGTTCAATTAACATGGTATCAGAGCCATGCCCTAAAACGAATAAACGCAAAACTACGAGACTTTATATTCAAAGTGCCGTTCATCTAACATAATTTAGTTCATCCAACTAAATCAAGTGATAATTTTTTTTAAAATAAATAACTAAATTGACCCAGGTATATATATAATTTTACCTCGGGTAAAAAACTGTATATCCATAAGATTCTCTCTATCAATATGGAAAGAGAAAATGGGTCATTTTCTTTTTACAGTGTAGGTAACAGAAACAGTAAAAAAGGAACCCTTTTTTTATCTGTTCACAGTAAGAGAGAGAAAAAGAGGAGAGAGAAAGAGTGAGAGGGTACCCTTTGGACGTAGGAGTCAGGCATTAATGATCGAACAACAGAGAGATTACTCATTCATTTTTTGCTTTCTTTGTTCTTTTGGGTTCCCCCCCCCCCTCCTCCTCCGTCGCCGCCGCCGCCGCCGTCTCCGCCGCCACCCTGCCTCTCTGCCACTGCCTCCTGCGGCGAGGGATGAAGTTATGATGATGATGATCCAATAATGTTGGAGAATTTTGTGTTTGTTTTGCTCGAAACAAATAAATGAAATGTAATTAATAAGTATTTGGTGATGAACTTAGATTAATTTGATTATGATTGAGTTTATGAGCTAATATTTATGTTAGGTAACTTAGTTATGCTCGTGTTTGATCAGTTATGACATTATGTTAGTCGATATAATTATGTCACGATGTGAGGATGATTAGTGATTCTTTAACTAACCCCGAATTGTGAGCTTGTTTCGATTGATAAGGGTTCGCATAGTATTCTAGTCATTGGTAGACGTAGCGTCACTCCTCTTATGTTTTTACAATGTGTAAACTATTTAAGGGTTTTCTGTTAACTTTTAACAGTGAATTTGTCTCGATTGGCTAAGACCTATAATAATATCTGACCGTGAATTGGTATGAATCCACCAGATATTTTAGCAGTGGTCAAATGTTTAGGGTGATTTTGTCTTCGGTTCATATAATGTGGGGATTATTAAATGGTGTAAGACTTGAACCGAACAATGATTAAATTACTAATTTTTTTTTTTAATTTTAAAAATTTAGAATTTTATTGAGAATTTTAGAAGCTAAGTTTCAAGGTAGAAGATTCAAGAAAAATATAAAAGAAAAGATAGTAAAAATTGACAAAATTAATCGTAGTCAACCCAAGGGGTAATATGGTCATTTTGATCCTCGAAAGAAAAAAGAGGAAAAAGAAAGAAGGGGAGTTGAGGTTTTTCGAGAGAGGTAGAGAGAGAAATCAAAATTTGCTCAAAATGATGTCTCTTAGTCCCGTTAGCCCATATTGTACTCTTTGGGCTTTCCCTTTCGGGTTTCCCTCTAAGGCTTTAAAACGCGTCCAGTAGGGAAAGGTTTCTACACCCTTATAAATGGTGTTTTGTTCTCTGAAATTTTGCTATAGATCATTCACAATAAATACTCAGCGGCTTTAGGAGAACTGATCTAGGCGTTTGAATCATCTAAATTTGACAATAACCGAGGAAGATTGAAAGGTAAGGATTTCAGATTTTTTGTTTCTATTTTCCTTCGGATCCAAGAGTTTTATGAGGCATTAGGCTTTGATATTTTGTTATGTTATTATCGAGGGGAAATGTTCCAAAGAATCCGTTCACTTTTATATTATGAGTCGTTTGTATTTCAATTGATAATGGTATCTCGAACCCTACTCCCCATTTGTAATAAATTTGAAAAATATTGTTTTATAATGAGATTTTATTTAGTATTTAATTGTGGTGGTGTGTGACCATCCTTAATTTGATTTTAATTTTACTAGTTTTTTTTTAATTTTATTTACCTTTGGTCTTTGTCTTTTTATTCCTGGTCTGAATTTCGAGACTTCGAAAATCTGGTCGTGATAGATTGGTACCGTAGGAGTCAAATTTTAGGTTATGTAGACTTTTTTTAGGGTAGAGAGTCATGCACCTCTATGACTCAACTCGACGACACGCTTCACCATGACCAGGTATGTAGTCTAATCCTATTAAGTAATATATGATATGTTGTAAGACCTATATAAAGTTGAGGTATTCAGTTATGATAACGTCCTAGGGCATTAAAGAGTGAACGTTAAACCTATAAGACTACACTAGATGCAAGGTATAGTGTCTAGATGTAGTCAGGAGGCAGATACGAGTCATGAGATAGCTGACTAACCTAAGAAGACAGAGAGTTGACGTTGCAGAGTGCGAGACGTCTAACCCATAAATTTGGGCATGAGATACCTTAAGTCTGGTACCATATTAGGTACATATGATCCGGTCTCCCATGACCATAACTCTGGAAACAAAGCATGCCTTTATGCAGATCGCATAGCAAGCCTAAAGAGAATAGTTCATTCAGACATCGACGACCACCCAGGAAATTAAGCAACCCATGAGCAGACCAGTACCTCAAGAGAGTTTTGGATAAGATGGCATTTTAAGAAATAAGTATCACCAATTTGAGAGAGGAGATCTGGAGATCATGGCTGCAAGATTTTGGATAGAGTCTTCGGAGACTAAGTTCAAGTTTATGGATTTTCAAGAACACGATAGGACCATTATGCCACTATGAGTAAAAGGGTGAAGAACATTCTCGAAAAAGGATCACCCAAGAGATAGACTTTAAAGGAGAGGTCCATGCTCGTTATCAGAATTATATAACCGCGTTCTAGGTCATCATTGGGACGGGACAAACATGCCTACAAAGTCAAGAATGTGGAATCGTCAGTAATAAGAATCATGGTGTTCCATATGTTCCAACTGGACCTATTACACGATCCAAAGCCAAGATTCAACAAGCATTCATTTATCATCTACAAAATTGGATAGGCTCAGTTCAACCTCCATTTCATGTCTTACAAGCTAATTCGATTGAGAAATTACCATTTGGATNACCACCCAGGAAATTAAGCAACCCATGAGCAGACCAGTACCTCAAGAGAGTTTTGGATAAGATGGCATTTTAAGAAATAAGTATCACCAATTTGAGAGAGGAGATCTGGAGATCATGGCTGCAAGATTTTGGATAGAGTCTTCGGAGACTAAGTTCAAGTTTATGGATTTTCAAGAACACGATAGGACCATTATGCCACTATGAGTAAAAGGGTGAAGAACATTCTCGAAAAAGGATCACCCAAGAGATAGACTTTAAAGGAGAGGTCCATGCTCGTTATCAGAATTATATAACCGCGTTCTAGGTCATCATTGGGACGGGACAAACATGCCTACAAAGTCAAGAATGTGGAATCGTCAGTAATAAGAATCATGGTGTTCCATATGTTCCAACTGGACCTATTACACGATCCAAAGCCAAGATTCAACAAACATTCATTCATCATCTACAAAATTGGATAGGCTCAGTTCAACCTCCATTGCATGTCTTACAAGCTAATTCGATTGAGAAATTACCATTTGGATATTCCGAGGTGAACACTTACAAGATCGAAGTGGAGCTTGGGTTGCTATAAATAGCACTTGATTAACATTTCTTTTAAAATTTTATTTATTATTTTAATTTTATAAATTCTTGTAGTGGGCAAAAAGTGGGAGGATACTTGTCAAAATGGTCATCACTTCTTTTTAGTTTGACATTTTAAGGGGAGAACGGAGTAACTTGCCAATTATGACTATAACTCCTTGTACCGGGCATTTGAAAGATAGTGGGAAGAACTTGTCAATCATGGGGAGAAGGACATATGATAAGATAAGGAATCAATACAAGGGGAATACGATTCGGATTACCTTGTTGATCGAATATCTCAAGGCAAGAACATTGTTTGAGATTCGAATCACTCCACAAGCAAGACCGATCATGTCTAGCTTGAATGATTCTTGTTGATCAAATATCTCAACGCAAGAACACTTGCTTGAGATTCGAATCACTCCACAAGCAAGATTGATCATGTCGAGCTTGAATGATTCTACATGCAACCTAAACTACATAGAATTGCAAAAAAAACTTAGTCATTGGCTAAAGAAGAGCACAAATGCTTCTTTCTATATTTTCCCAGTCTGCTTACAAATACAACATATAAGGCTTTATATAACCTAAAAAATGAAACTATTAAAGGTATTCCAAGAGTTGTAACATTCCTGTTTATGGTCATAATTAGCCATTATGTAAATGTAACCGAAATTAAATAACAAGTCTTAAAATACAATAACTCTAAATTACTCTAAATTTTAACCCACCCAAAATTTACAACAATCAAACTTCATTCTTCTTCAATGTAGCATGAACTGAGACATCTTTTGATAATTTTGACAACCTTCTCTTCACATCTTGATTGAAGTATATTGTATGATTGATGTCTCTTGGTTCATATCAACATACCTTGAAGACCGCTATAAAGAGCTAATATGAGTGTTAAAAAAAATTACAGCTATTGCCTTCCACGTGACTAATGTTATGTAGAGTTTAAGGATCAAACAAATTTCTCAATAAGGTCATCATTGTCATCTTTGATGATATACGAGCTTACACCAAAATGGAGGTGATAACAAGGATCACCTAAGGAAGAACATTACCATGTTAAGAAGGTAGGAGTTGTATGCTAAATTCTAGAAGTGCGAGTTTTAGTTATTGGAAGGGGTCTTCCGAGGTCACGAGGTATTGAGTAAGGGGTTCACAATGAATCTAATTATGATTGAGGCAGATATGAGATGATTCAGGTTGTTCTCGTCACAAAAGTGAAGAGTTATCTGGGGCTAGTTGGCTATTACATGGAGTTATTCAGGATTTCTCTAAAATTCGAATGATATTGACCCAATTGACAACGAAGGATGAAGGTAGAGTGGCATGCCCCAAAACGACGTCACAAGCATGAGGGTGGTTGCTTGATGTGGAAAGAAGCACGTTTCAAGTGTGGCTAGTCGTGCCACAAAGTTGTTGAATACACATACAAGAATCATATGCTAACGGGCTATCGGGCAAAACCAGCGTGAAAGGAGAACATTGCAACATGGTATCTAGGCAAGTCGACGTGTCGAATGCAATAGTAACAGGTACTTTACTTATCGAAAATAAATAACAAAGTTTTGAAATTATACCACGTTTTGAAAGTAAATAACAAAGGAAAATTGGAAAAATATGGCAATTTTTCGATTATTACTCAACTTCCTAGATTCTTAGTTTCTTATCGAAAATAATTTTGAAGTACTTAAGAAAGAGGAAGCGATTGAGGATAGAATATCTAGATAGCCCTGTCCAATAACAAAATCCTCTGAGTTTGCTCCAGTGAAATATTAAGTTTTCTATCAATTTCAAACGCTCATAACTTAAGTTGTAGTCCACGAACAGGTAAGAAACCAATCTCAAATTCTTCTTTGATACTCCGTCTTTAAGTTTCATAAAGGAATCGAGGGGAGAAATGCCCTACAATGGGTTGGAGAAGGTCATTTTTAGGCGGCGAAGATAAGACGAGCGTGTCTTCTTCCTTTGCGGGAGGAAGAAGACAATGACATGGTCAGTGTCACAAGTAGCGGGGAGGGGAAGTTGTGCCTCTATGCCGCCATGTGTCACCAAATGATTAGTGACCTTGGTCAGACAACGCGCATTCAAATCCTGCAATTGCACAGATCTGTCGGATTTTCCCTCCACTAACATGTGTCGCAAGTGGTTTGATTCGGGTCGTCCGACACGAACGCAATTCATAGGTCATGCAAGTAGATCGAGTCTCAGTTGTCACTGGTGTCGCAACACGTTACGTGTCTCTTCACATGATGTGTGTCCGTGTGCGACGCTAAAGTGTCTTCCATGCCTTTTGCCAACACGTGTCCCTCCAGCAGTCGCCCCCTGCGCAATTTCCAAATTTTGACAATAAAATTTATTTTAACCCATTTTCCTTGGAATTTCATATCTTCATGCACAACTTGAATCATATTAACTCTTTCACTAAAGTTGTAGAGTTTTAATCTCTCTACACTATGATATTTTTCTTATAATTTTTAGGACCCACAGGCTAAAATAATCGCAGTCAAACATTGAAGTTTACCTGTTCCTACTGTTCTTGGAGGTCTTGAGAAACCTCCTGGTTCCATCGTGATTCGACTTTGGATTCTATTATGAAAAATATCTGAAAACATATCAAGGTCAACATACTAAAATTACAGAGGCTAATTCCTTCCAACGCTCACAAATTTTGAGAAAAATCTAGACCTAAAAATCCATAGAACTCACCTTCGTTCTTTCTCTGTTATTGGCAAAATCGAATGCATCCGGTGCCTTAAATGAAGGTCCTCTACCCAGTGAGACTTTCTTGACGACTCCCGGTCAAATATATCCTTCTCTCGCTGGATTGGAGCGTTTTCCCTATCTTGGCTTTCTTTTTCATCTCAAACCCTTTTTTTTTTTTTTTTTNAGATCGATCATGTCTAGCTTGAATTATTCTAAACCTACAATTTAAACTTAGCTCTAATAATAAACCGTCACTTCAAGGGCTGTAATTAGCTACTATATATATTTTATAGCTATAATTAACTACTATGTAAATAAGCTTTAAAGTACTGTCTAGCTTGAATTATTCTAAACCTGCAATTGAAACATAGCTCTATTGAAACTTAGCTCTAATAATTAGCCACTATGTATATTTTATAGTTAAACTCAAAATTATGATAATAAAAAATTTATAATAATGAAACTTGATT
This sequence comes from Cucurbita pepo subsp. pepo, assembly GCF_002806865.2. Lineage (NCBI taxonomy): Eukaryota > Viridiplantae > Streptophyta > Magnoliopsida > Cucurbitales > Cucurbitaceae > Cucurbita > Cucurbita pepo. Next base: position 90,683 of record NW_019646449.1, read on the forward strand.
CATCTTCAATTTTGAAACAATTTTTTGATAATTTTGACCGCATGATTATATTGCATGATTCTTGAAGTTATTATTGCTTGAAGTTTATATTGCATGATTGATGTCTTGGTTCATATCATTGGTCCTAGAGTTCTAGTTCATAAGCACGGTTCGGTCACGAGGTTGTGAGTTCATGAGCATAATTCTATTCATGGACATATTTTTGTTATTTTAAAGTCTCATGACTCCAAGCTAAACATCCGATGTAAGTGCTCAACTTCTAGTTATTGGCCTAACTATTTCATTTTCCTATAGTTCTTAGTTATTCTAAGTTACTAGTTCATCTTCAAGTAATTTCTACACCTAAAACTTGCTGAAAGTCCAAATGACTACTTACTTAATCGGTAATGTTTGAGGTCGGTAATGTTTGGGACCTCAATTCATGTACTTCGAGTGGCCAAAATAATCTCAATTTTATTTTGTAGGATCGGTAGGGAGTCTATTTTAAGTAACTAAAATAAAACAGGTGAGAAAGGTTACGAAAAATGATGAAATTCAAGAAAGAAAATTCTGAGTGGCTCGATTTAGGATGACATGGCTGGTTCAACTGAATCGGCCACATCGTCATTTTCTGACGCAATATCTACCACTCAAAAGTGTGCATAGATATGAAAATATTATTACTCAACGAAAAATACAGATTTAAGAATGAGAAAAAGAATTGGGATGGAATGTTTAATGTTTAGTGATATTCACAACCTTTAAATAGGATACAAGATACTAAATAATATCTACAACGAAAATATAAACTAACTAAATCTACTATTATTCAAATTCAACTGATTACCAATATGTAAGATATATTTCCTAACTAATATATTATTCAAGATTACGAATATCATATATTCCAGAACTAATTCAAACTAAAATAAGCTGCACTAAATTTTGACAGCCTCCCTCAGTGCAAGTTTATTTCTCAATAACTTCGAGAGCATTTACGAAAAACTTCAAACTTCACTTTGGCAAGTGTCTTAGTAAATATGTCTGCAACTTGCTCATTAGTATGTATTTTCTGCAATTCAACATCCTGCGTTAACACTTTCTCTCGAACAAAATAATCTACGAAGAATTTCTTCCAGCTAGGCTTGCGTATGGACTTCTTAGGCATGCCACCACGTGAATAAGACATTGACACATCATGTTCAATGATTTTCTTCTTAATAAGTTCCACATCACAGCGATTCAATCGGGTAATCTTCTGAAAAGATCTAATTTTGAGAGCATTTGACAGTTCCAGTCTCAAAACAGTCTTCTCTCCAATGGTCTTAAACTTTGAGACTTCAACAACTATAAAAGCTCCTTCACCATTTGAGTCCACGTAAAGTCCACCCAAAATATACAAAGCATCTACATGGCCAAGCCTCAAGTCGATTGCCTTCTGAAACACCTCAATTGCTCGCTCATCTTCCCTCATTGCATGCAAAGTGGATGCCAAATCACAGTGAGCATCAACATAATCTGGTTTCATGAATATGATCTCTTCCAAGGCCTTAACGGCAGGATCCAAATTACTGATATGACCCTCCAATGATTGATTTTGAGCTTTTGATTGCTCCAATTCTAATGATAAAGAGTAATAATTCATCTCAACTTGTGCAACTTGTGCAGACTCAGCATACTCCATACACCGGTGAATTACATCACTGGCAGACTGCAAAAGCTCTTGATCTTCTGATCCTTTTTTACCACTCAATATATCTGCCAGAGCTTTATATCCTTGGTCAAGGTTCAAGTCATCCTTACTATGATCACCAAGGGCATGCTTGAGCTTCTGAGCAAGAGACTCATCTTCTTCAGCTACCCAACCATCATGCTCATCACAAGCACTGTCAAGCACTGTCACTGTTGTCACTAGATGCATAGTCCTGACTTAAGAGGGTGTCGAATCGATCATCCAAAAGCCGCCAAGTTCGTGGCTTATCAACATCATCTTCCACATGGTCAACGTCTGCATCCTCAAAAATGTCGTTGCACAAAGATTTGTTATTAACAATATTCTGGCTTCCTGTCGCTCTCTCAGAATCCTTAGCCACACTAAACTTATTATAAGGGTGAGGCTTGTCTATGACACCTGCGTCGGAGTCCGCTCAAAACCTCGACTAGCTCCTTATTACCTGAAAAGAACAATACAAAATAAGGAAGGAGTACAAGACTCAGCAAGTAGCCTACTTGTAGGTTCTTTATCGTGTCCTTGACATGCTAGGTCACCACACTCTTTCTTTTCTTGTTCTTGTTTCTTTTGTAAGTACGTAGGTCCGTTCTATTTCTGACGTGGAGTTATGTTAAGAATGAGAAATAGAATTGGGACCGAAAGTGCAATCTTCATTAATATTCACAATGTTTAAATAGGATACAAGCTACCGACGAATACCTCAAATTAAGGGAAAATATTAACTAACTAAATCTTGAGAGTCAAATAAAATATACTACTAATCAAATCATAGAGTAAAAAAATATTAATTAAGAATGTATAAGATATATTCCAACACTAATTATTATAATATATTCTCCTAATATTATATCTTAATACTCCCCCTCAAGTTGGAGAGTGGCTGTTAATCACACCGAACTTGTCTTTCAATAAATTGAACTGACGTCTTCCCAAACTTTTAGTGAAAATATCTGCCAATTGCATTTTAGTCGAAACATAACATGGTTTGATGATTCTAGCTTGTAAATTTTTCTCGAACTATATGACAATCTATTTCTATGTGTTTCGTACGTTTATGAAAAACTGGATTGGCTGCTATCTGTAATGATGCTTGATTATCACAATACAATAATGCTGGTTCGGACAGTGGAACTTTCAAGTCTTGAAGAATGTATCTTAACCAAGCTAACTCTAAACAAGTATTTGTCACCGCTCGACACTCGGCTTCTGCTGATGATCCGGACACATTGGTTTGCTTTTTAGACTTCCAAGGAATAATTGAATTTCCAAGGAAAATGCAGAACCTAGAAATTAATGGTCTGGAAGTTCGACAACCGCCCCAGTCTGAATCGCAATATGCTTGTAATCTTAAGTTGATTTCAGATGGTACTACAAGTCCTTGACCAGGAATACCTTTGATGTATCTCAGAACTCGAAGAGTTGCCTCCCAATGTGGTTTTCTTGGTTCATGCATAAATTGACTAAGCACACGAACTGAATACACTATGTCAGGCCTAGTAACGGATAAATATATTAATCTTCCAATCAACCGTCTGTATCTACTTGGATCATTCAACTTCTCCCCTTCTGTTAAAGAAAGTTTCAGATTATGCTCCATAGGAAATCTTTCTGGATGTGCTCCTGTAAGACCAGTGTCTTGAAAAATGTCTAGAGCATACTTCCTTTGAGAGATAAAAATTTCTTTTCTAGACCTAGAAAATTCAATGCCTATAATATATTACAAATTCCCTAAATCTTTGATAAGGAATTTCTCGAGTAAACAAGTCTTGAGATGTTGAATTTCTTTGAAAAATGTCTAGAGCATACTTGCTTGATCCTCTTAATTTCAAGTCCTTGAATCCTTTGGATCTTACATGGGGCGCTTGTTATTTTTGGAGCTAATTTCCTTTATTTTTTTGGGGCGTTACATCATATCTCATCACTTGGCTCCCCAAATCGTATTTATCAATCACAGTTTTATACATGATCCCAAGATGAATTGGTTAACTCTTTACTAGTCTCTATGTCGTACATCTACGTATCATGAATACATGATCCTAAGATGAATTGGTCCTCTCTTTCTTATAACATTTTCCATACTACACCAAACATAATTATTTCATTCATAAGCATCGTAAACAAAACCTTAAACCAAACCACCACGAAGAGATCCAGATCAGCTACATAGGGTTCATTTGAAATAGTTCTTACTTTCTTTCATTAAATGACACAACAATTTGATAACTATTTGACAAACCCCGTTTATTGTTCTTTATAATCCAAAATGGTTTAGAAATTTTGGAAACTCCTCGTTCTCAATTTGTTTAAAAAAATAATGACCCTTTAAATTGTTATTTTACCGTCTACGATCGAGTTGCGAAATGCCTTCTTAGGGTAAGTCCGTATTTCCCTCCTCTAATATGTCATTTCTCAAGGAAAATGTATGTATTATTACCTTATGACATGATGTAAAGTGCCTTTTGTATCATATATTTGTTTTATCATTTCCTTATATAAACCCAACATTTTCTATTAATTTCTCCCAAAGTTGGGAACTTAAATAAATGGGACTACTACCCCGTGACTGTCTTCTAATAACAATTGGTTGTGAACTTGATTCGATGGACCTCCCTGTACATTGTGTTAGCATTTTCAAATATTGTCACAGTCGTACATTTTCAACCATACAACGTCACGATTTTGTCACACTCATGGAAAATCTTTTTTTTGCCTGACTTTATGGGTACGATTTTGTCACACTCATGAAAAATCTTTTTTTTGCCTGACTTTATGGCTACATTAGACTTTAGACAAGGTTGGTCACTAACCGAACATGACTTATATAGAAACTAAACTTTGTTCAATCATACATGTAACAACTCTAACCGACTTGCCTCTACTCTAGGCCAAGCCTAAGGCTCTACCTCACCTTTACCCTACCTCAAAATCCTTCTAATGCAATGTCCCATCTGATATAGTTGTTTTGATTATCAATCGTGACCAAAATAAGTTAACAAATGTTCATATTATAATTTATGTCGATAGGTAATTAACATCGTTTATATTTCACTCGTACTAATCATGTCAAGCTTTAAAAAAAAAAAAGTAATAATAATAATAATAATCCCAGATAAACAACATATAAAAAATATTTATTTATTTAAATATTAAAATCAAACTTTCAAATTTATGGATACATGAATTTTTTGCCTGACCAGTTGTAGCAAATATCATAATTATCGGTTTTATAGTTGAACATACAGACATTTTCCTCACTCATATGCCACGAACATAGCATACTTTCACAATTATCTCTATCTCTCTTATCTATGTAGACATTGAAGTAATGAAACGAGCTAGGCCATTGNGCTCTTATAAATTTAGCTAGGCCATTGGAAGGAACAGTAAAACAATGTCGTGCCCCATAAATGTAGACGAAAACTGAAGTCGTAGCTTGCCAAAGGTGTCAGCTTGTGGACTCCCAAGTCATCATTGCCTGATTTGCAGTGAACAACGAGCTAATTTTTAGATTTTAGAGCATTTGTTATCTTGACCATAATATTTGGGTTTTGGATGAATGATCATTCGATAGTAGTCACTTGGTTAGCAAAGAATAATGAAATTAAGAGAGAAAGTGCAAGTGTTGAAAATAAACTCATGTGGTTGAAATGGGAGAGAAAAAGAGATGGGTATGAACACATTTGTTTGTGCATGATTTGTTTCANTAAACTCATATGGTTGAAATGGGAGAGAAAAAGAAATGGGTATGAACACATTTGTGCATGATTTGTTTCCCTCTTTATAGTTGAAAAAGAGTGTAAGGGAAGATAACAGTTGATGGATATTAACCCAAAATAAATAAATAAACTAACCCATTTGTTTGTATTTCTAATTCATTATTTTCTTTTTT
>NW_019646449.1:96526-130837 GCF_002806865.2 Cucurbita pepo subsp. pepo
GCAATTTGGTTTAATATGGCCTGGCTTTCCGCAATGATCACACACCACTTTCGCCTGACAATCTCGTTTAAAGTGACCTGGTTTTCCACACCTGTAACAAGCTTTAAATGGCTTCTTTGACCACTCCTCACTTCTTAATTGATTCCCATTGCTAGATGAAGGCTTTGAATGAAAATTCTGTCTCCTTTGATCTTTGACATACAACACACCTTCTAACTTTGGGGAAAATTCGTTGCTGTTAGTCATTTGCTTAATCAATGCTTCCTGATTGGAAAGAAGATTCTCCAGTTCAATAACTGTAGGCTGATTTGCCCACCCTTGTATTGAGGAAACAAATGGCATAAACTCTTTTCGTAATCCACGAATAAGATAACGCCGTAATCGAGCCTCACTCACTGGCTCCTCAGCATCTAATTCTGAAATTTCAGAACACAGATTTTTCACTTTCAAAAAATATTCTTCAACCGAAAAATTACCTTGAGTTACCATAGCTAGTTCATTCTCTAGAAATTGCAGTCGAGCGGTATTTTTCTTAGTGAACAACTTTTGAAGTGTATCCCATATTTGCTTTGGTGACTTTAAATCACGAACATGATCAATATACTCCTTGCTAATCAAAGTCCGCAAGGTAAACAAGGCTTTTCCGCATTTGATCTTCCATTGTTGGCGTAATTTTGCATTCTGTGGAGTATCGGCTGGAATTTCTGTGTCATCACCTTCAATTAAATCCCACAAATCTTGCCCTTGTAGATAAGCTTCCATGCATAACTTCCAATAACTATAGTTATTGCCAACCAGCTTTTCCATAGCTACACCCATAGAAGCACTCCCACTATTCATCTCGTTGAGTAATAATATTAAACCGTACCAACCTGGCTCTGATACCAACTGACGCAATATCTACCACTTAAAAGTGTGCATAGATATGAAAATATTATTACTCAACGAAAGAATACAGATTTAAGAATGACAAAAAGAATTGGGATGGAATGTTCAATCTTCATTGATATTCACCACCTTTAAATAGGATACAAGATACTAAATAATATCTACCAAGAAAATATAAACTAACTAAATACTGATAATAAAATAAAATATACTACTATTCAAATTCAACTGATTACGATATCTAAGATATATTTCCTAACTAATATATTCTGGAAGATTACGAATATCATATATTTCATAACTAATTCAAACTCAAATAAGTTGCACTAAATTGTGACATACGTAAGGACAATATCTATTAGCAATGGGCTTGAGCTTTTACAATTTTGAAACTTAAATGTCGGGTTTCTCAATTCCAATTATCATTTGATAACTCAAATTGTGGAGCATAAAATGTGTGAGCTAATAAATTTGAGTTTGTAGAACAAGTTACTTAACTTGTATAGTAACCTTATAGAATTGGGAGAAGTTGCCAAATTGTAGACCAAGTTTTGTAGTTCTAGACCAAAGCTTTGTGTTTTAATTAGGAAGATGGTTATGGGTTTTAACATGGGGAGAAAGTTTAGAAAGCAAGTGTGTGTTTTCTCCCCTGTAAATACTCATGAGATACATGCGTCTTACTCAACAACAACAAAGAGAATTGAAAAGCTAACTACTTAGNACTGTTTCGGTGCGGGCCGCGAGAGCGGTACCAAATCGAGGCAAACTCTGAATACTAGATATGATCTCAAAATAACAGGGGTCAAGGTCGGCCAGTGAGACGATGGGGGATAAGCTTCATTGTTGAGAGGGAAACAACCCGAATCACCAGCTATGGCCCCTAAATGACCGCTCAGCGATAAAGGAGGTAGGGGTGCAGAAACAACCCATTAAACTAAAGATAGAGAGGGACAAATTTCTTTTTTAGGAGACCACTTGACCTTATGCTCTACTATGTTGATGAAATATTTACACACATGATCATACGTGTTCTCTTCTTTTATATAGTCTTTTACTTGTTCTACATACACCCAACAAAGCTTAAGGATATGAAATTAAAGTACATGAAATGAAATTATTTGTATGAAAGAGATGTAAATCCCGAAAAAAAAAAAAAAAGAATCTTAAAGCCAGATTTTAGGTCACAACACAGTATTAACTTTAGCAATGGTCGCACATATATGCATTTTTTAGCTTATTAAGGCTATCATTCATTAGGTAAAGAGAAAGAACAAATTAAGTAGCTTACTATGTTCGCTATAGAGGCCGCTTCACTCTAAGCCTTAAGCCGAGTTATGTTTAAATTGACCACTTTTTTTATTCTTTAAGTTTAATATTATAATGTAATAACTTGGTTTTTGGTGTTTATAGGTTAAATATTGTATCTTTTATTAATGTAAGAAAATTAATAGTTTAGAATAATGTTCAATTCTCTTGACAGCCCTCTTCCTTCATCAGATATTTGCATGATTAATATATGTTTTGCCTATACAAACCCACTAAGTAAAGATAATATTTTATTAGGCTATCCATTAACTTATCTTTTCGCATAGCATTTATGCTCGTTCCCCTAATTCCCACTTAAGAGATTAAATAATTTCCCCTTTGTCATAAAAAGTTGGAAAGTTGATCACTTTTCAAAGAGAATATGAGTGTTCAACATATTCAAATTTGCTTAGTAAAAACATTAGAAAAAAAAAAAACTTTCAAGGGGAGAAATGTTAGAGATCACGAAGAGCATAAATTTTAGCATGAGACTAGGGATGTTCAAAAAAACTCGATGAGCTTAAACACTCAATCAATCCAATTGAACTCAATCAATCCAATCTCATTTACCTCCGTAGATGAAGGTATAGAATGTTAAGGCGAACCTTACTTTCATGCAATTGAAGTTAGAAACACGTGACTTTTAACCGTAAGGTAGAAGATGATGACATGGATGGTTCAATTGAATCGATTACCGATGGTTCTATTGACTCAGTTTCTCACTTATTTTGGATCATTTTTTCCTTAGATTAATTGAAAAGATCACTAAATATGATTACTGACCCAACTGTTTGGCAAACTACATCACTCTCAAGTGCTTAACCACTATGAGATTCTTTTTAATATCCTTAAAATTTGATGATTTATTCCACCATTAGTGCATTCCATAAGGAAGATTATTTAATGAATGTATCAAGTGGGAATTAGGGAAACATGCATAAATGATATGAAAAAGATATTACAGTAATGCAATGTCGTTTCATAATCCATTTCATGTCTCAAATCTCATGGCGGCTCAAGTAAGAAAAGGGATAAAGAACCCTAATTAAACAAATGTTCTTTATGTAGTGGATTTTTATAGCCATTGTGAATTTAATCATACAAATATCTTTGTAAAACCAAATAAGTTATCATGCTTCAATGCTCCTCTTAATCCTTGTTGATGAAGAGATATTTAGGTTGGAGGGTCAACTTGTAGAAGACGCCATAGTCAAATGACTTAGCAAGAGAATATCTAAGTTTCGCTATGAGAATATTTAGAGCAACAAAATCTAACTAAGAAGTAACTAAACTCGACATGAAAATACTTGAAATCCAAAACACCGTTGGGCGAAATTCAAAAAAAAACTTTAGCTAATGGAAAACAAGAAGAACTGAAACTAAGCGCGTGGGCTTATAAACTTGACTTAGTAGAATAAGTCACTAACATATGAATTAACTTTAGGATAATTATTAGTATATTTAGTAGAATAAGTTACTAACTTATCAAACAACTAAGTAGAATTGGTACTAGTTGCCAAATTGTAGATCAAGTTTTATGCTTTAATGAGGAAGATCGTTAGTGGTTGTTAACTTCAGAAAAAAATTTAGGAAGCTAGTTAGTGCTCTCTCCATAATAAATACTCACGAGATGTATGTTTTTTCACAGAAATAAAGAAAATTGAAAATCTAGTTGCTTAAGGTTTCCTTTTCTTCTTTTACTTATTTGGACATATTTCGATCGTAGGTTATATCCAACAAAGTGAACCATAGATATTACTTTCAATTAGACATGTAAGTTTTTCTTTGATCTTTCTCTAAATCTTACAAAATCATGGGATCTTGTAAATGGAAGATGAGATCAAAGCCTTACATAAATATTCATATGATTTAGTTCAAATTTAATTTGTGAGCTAAATATGAGAAAAAGGCATACTATAGTGCTTGCCTCATCGACATTTGTGGAGGTACCTTCTTTTTTATTTCCCCATGTGGCTCCCTCTTTACCATTAAGCACCCATGAGAAGTTGATGAGCCCTCAACAATTTCCTATATAAGGAGATCAATGGATTCATTCTAGGCATCTCAAATTCTCTCCATGGCTATCACTAGAGTCTTGTGCCTTAGCTTTCTTCTCCTTGTAGGGTTGGGTTTAGCTTCCGCTGCCCGAACCCTTCTTGATTATGATCCCCGAACACGTCACTATGGTTACGATCGCCCTAACCCTAGAGAAGGGTACGATTCGGGGCATCGTGACGAATCCTATGATAATGAAAACTAACCCATTTGTTTGTATTTCTAATTCTTTATTTTCTAAAATATGGTTTTGCGAGATTGAGAGAAGGAGTTAGTTGAGTATTTGAGGGTGGTAGTTATTGGGAGAGGGAAGGGATTAGTTATTATTAATTAATTCTTTTATTTTTTTATTTTTTTTACTGTTGTTAAATAGTTTATAATAAAAATAGAACCATAACTGTTATNACGAAAAATATATGATTGAAACTGATTTTGGATTATTTCTCTCTAAAATTTTTAATTAAAAAAGTAAAACTATAATATGGAAATTAATTTAATGTTATGTGGTTCAGGTCCTTCACCCAGTCTAATTTTCATAGTGTTTCATGACCTAGCCCAACGAGGCTTTTATCTGGTCATCATATGTAAGGACCGGTCTGACTCGATACTCCAAAAAGGTGAGTAAACTTTCACGAAATAAAACAAACAGTATTTCAAACATAACATTACTTAAAACAAAACAATATTCATACATGAGTAATTAAAACACAACATAATAGTTAAAACACCGAATAAGGAACGAACACAAAATATTTCAAAACAAATGGGTTGAAGACGACGGGTGAGGCTTGTCTATGACACCTGCTTCGGAGTCCGCTCCCAACCTCGACTAGCTCCTTATTACCTAAAAAAAAAATGCAAAATAAGGAAGGAGTACAAGACTCAGCAAGTAGCCTACTTGTAGGCTCTTTATCGTGTCCTTGATAAGCTAGGACACCACACTCTTTCTTTTCTTGTTCTTGTTTCTTTTGTAAGTAATTAGGCCCGTTCTATTTCTGACTTGGAGTTTTGTTAAGAATGAGTAATAGAATTGGGACAGAAAGTTACATCTTCATTAATATTCACAATGTTTAAATAGGATACAAGCTACCGACGAATACCTAAAATTAAGGGAAAATATTAACTAACTAAATCTTGAGAGTCAAATAAAATATACTACTAATCGAATCATAAAGTAAAAAAATATTAATTAAGAATGTATAAGATATATTCCAACACTAATTATTATAATATATTCTCCTAATATTATATCTTAATACTTCCCCTCAATTTGGAGAGTGTCTGTCAATCACACCGAACTTGTCTTTCAAAAATTCGAACTGACGTCTGCCCAAAGTTTTAGTGAAAATATCTACAAATTGCATTTTAGTCGAAACATAACATGGTTTGATGATTACAGCTTGTAATTTTTCTCGAACTATATGACAATCTATTTCTATGTGTTTCGTACGTTCATGAATAACATGGTTTGATGATACTCGGCTTCTGCTGATGATCTGGACACATTGGTTTATTTTTTAGACTTTCAATGAATAATTGAATTTCCAAGGAAAATGCAGAACCAAGAAATTTATCGTCTCGAAGTTCGACAACCTCCCCAGTCTGAATCGCAATATGCTTGTAATCTTAAGTTATTTTTAGATGGTAGTACAAATTCTTGTGAGTACCTTTGATGTATCTCAGAACTCGAAGAGCTGCCTCCCAATGTGGTTTTCTTGGTTCATGCATAAATTGACTAAGCATACGAACTAAATACACTATGTCAGGCCTAGCAACGGATAAATATGTTAATCTTTCAATCAACCGTCTGTATTTACTTGGATCATTCAACTTCTCCCCTTCTGTTAAAGAAAGTTTCAGATTTTGCTCCATAGGAAATCTTTCTGGACGTGCTCCTGTAAGACCTGTGTCTTGAAAAATGTCTAGAGCATACTTCCTTTGGGAGATAAAAATTTCTTTTCTAGACCTAGAAAATTCAATGCCTAGAAAATATTTCAAATTCCCTAAATCTTTGATAAGGAATTTCTCGAGTAAACTAGTCTTGAGATGTTGAATTTCTTTGAGATCGAGTATGATTACGTTCCAAGGCTGCAATTTTATCATTCATAGTCTGCTGCCATATTGGGTCGCCAACTGCCTCATCATAGGTTTTAGGTTCTATCTGGGCTGTAATAAGAGCTAGAAAACCACTATGAGTAAGAGAAAAACGAGAGAATGAAAAGTAATCATGAAAGGGATACCTGATGCCAGTGTTGGGACTTGAGCTAGAGGTTAAATGATTGGCTTCAAAAGACATCTCATTATCATTATAACAAGCTGGAGGCTGTTTTGTACAAGTAGAACGTCGGAGTGGAACTGATGTATTAGGTGGGACAAGATTAGAATTAGTGGGTGAATCTGGAGAAGGAATAGAAGGCGGAGGAGACGACGAGGTAGTAGGTGAAGGAATAGAAGGTGGGGGAAGACTAGAATGGATGTTTGAGTAGGATGAATCATGAAGTGGTACAATGGGAGTTGAAGGAGCTAACGTCAAAGTTTGTGAAGCTGATGAAAAAGGAAAATCATCGTCACAAAATTGAACATCACGACTGATAAATTTTTTTTTTTAGATTGCATGTCACACAACTTGTAACCTTTGTGACCACAAGGATATCCTACAAAAACACAAGGAATTGCCCAAGGTTCAAATTTTTGCTTAGGGTGTGTACTACAGTTGCATAACACTTACAACCAAAAACTTTAAGATGGTGAAATGTAGGTGGTCGTTTGTATTGTGCTTCAAAGGGTGTCTTGTTAGATAACAATGGTGATGGTGTTCTATTTATAAGATAAACAGCAGTTAAAATGGTGTTCTATGTAGAGTGCATCTAACTTTAACTCGGCCTGATATTTCTTCTGCAGTTGGGGTTATGAGTCGGTACATGCAAAGTCCAAAGAAGCCTCATTTGGAAGCAGCTCGACGGATCTTGAGATATGTCAAAGGTACAATCGACTATGGTCTTTTGTACAAAAGAAAAAAAGGATGCAAGCTAGTTGGATAATGTGATGCTGACTATGCATGATACCACGATACTCGGAGGTCAACCACTGGGTATGTGTTCAAGTTTGGTTCGAGAACAATTTCTTGGTGTAGGAAGAGACTTCCAACAGTATGATTGTCAACTGCAGAAGCAAAGTATAGAGCAGCGGCTGGAGCAGTTCAAGAAAGTACATGGCTGAAACTCTTGATGGAAGATTTGCACCAAAAAAATTGAGTATCCAATATCACTTCATTGCGACAACCAATCTGCGATTCGCCTAGCAGAAAATTGCTAGATCAAAGCATGTGGAGGTGCAGTTCCATTTCATTAGAGAGAAGATCCTAAAGGAAGAAATTGAGATATAGCAGATCAAGACAGATGACCAAGTGGCAGACTTGTTTACAAAAGAGTCGAATACGAGCAAACACGAGATTTTTCTCTATCAGCTTAACATGGTACGACAATTGAGGACTAGTGCTGAGGGGGAGTGTTAAAGTATCATCACTGGCCCAATAGAGTCAAGCCCAATAATTGTACGTGCTCATTGTATATTTATTTTAGTAGAGATTTTAGAAAAGATATTAGATATTTTAGGAAAGAGATCTCCATATTTTAGGAAAAAGATTTACATTTGTTAGGTCTAGATTGCTAGGGTATACTACAAATACCCCTCGACCCTACCTAGTTTTTCATCCCAAGAAATCCCAAGCATTATAAAGTATTAGTATTCTACAAAGTGACTTGTATTGTCTTCTCGATTGGTCTTAATAAAGAGTGCGAGTGTTTTCCACAGAGAGTTGTGTTCAACATGCAGTACGCTTCCAATTCACCCAGAGTGCTTTGACCTTGGTGAAATATGCTGAGAGTGTCATGGTTCCCTGTGACATCATTGCCTTCGACTTTTGTATCTTTAAAATTGCTGGAGCATTCTTTTGTGAGAATTGATCGTGAAGATCAACCCACACATGATGAGCTGTCTTGGCGTGAATAATTCCATCGGCGATATCTACTTCAAATGAATGAGTTAACCAAGATATTATCATATTTTTGCACTGATTCTAGAGTTCAAATTCGGTTGAATTTGCATCTTGAGACGGTTCTTCAATAGTGCCATCAATGAAGCCAATTTTCTTTTTGGCAAGAAGAGCATGCATAACTGATTTAGTTCCATTTAATTTGATTGGAACAAGTGAATATCCTGGCTGATCAGAGTGATGATTATAATAAGGATGTGCTATGTCAACATCCGAAATTTTGAAGCTGGATTTGAACTGATTCCGCCATAAAGAAAATTATGATATTTAAGAACACCAAGATCGGTGCTTTGATACAATGTTAAGAATGAGAAACTGAATTGGGATCGAAAGTGCAATCATCATTAATATTCACAACGTTTAAATAGGAAACAAGCTACGTCAGGAAATAAAAAAAATAAAAAATAAAAATAAAATAAATAAAAAAAGAGGGAGGGGGGAACTAAGTCATCTAAGGGGCAAAAATGCCTTTTTATCCCTCCAGCCCTAATAGGGGTCAAAGCTGAACCCCGTCAGATCTCGTGCAAAAGAAAGAAGAAGGTAGAGAGAAATTGGAGAGGAGTCAGCCGTGAAGGTTAACGGACCACCGTAGGAGAGGAGTCACCCGTGAAGGTTAGCGAGGCCGACGCTTCGTCAAGGCCCAAGAACATTTCGCGAGGTAAGATTTCTGAACGACATTTCACAAATCTGAGTTTTCCCTACGTGAATCGATCCTAAAATGCTGAAATATTCACTTAGGAACAACTCACGCATGGTTTGTGAAGAAGTTTGGCCGAGAGCTCAACCCGAAGGCGAAGATCTGAGAATCGTCCGAGAACGGTGAGCGAACTTTCGACGTTCTTAACTTGTCCGATAGTCAAGCAAAATTTACAAATAAAATACTAGGACCTAGCCCGTAACATGATCTAGCACTTTGCCGAAGAAATTGTATCGATCATGTCAACGGATCGAAAGATATGAAAATCGAAAAAGAGGATTGTGTTACGGATTTCAGAAGACAGAGAAGAAAAAAGGAAAAAAAAAAAAGGTCGGCCGGCGAGCGGCAGAGGGCGGCGATAAGCGCCGGACACACGTCGACCGTCGGCTGGAGCAATGCAGCTCCAGCGAGGCGACGACACGTGTCGCCTGCAAAGTCGAGCCGAACCGGATCGGCCAACCCGCGACTGCGCAGTGGCTGGCGCACGTGCGGCCTGCGACTAGCGCATTTCCGCGTGCATGACCTCACACTGCCGGCACGTGTGCGCGTGTGGACCGGCCGTTTTGGGCGATTGCTCTCTGTTTGCCCGATATTTGTCCCGGTTCCAGTTCTAATACTATTTTTACGTGAATAGGGAACTAATTTATAGAAATCAGTATTTTTGGACACCTCATGGGCAAAGAAACGCTACCAAAAAAGGGCACGCGTCAACCAGGTAAGTCACCACCCGGTATTTAGGAAGAAATACTTGTAGAATTTGCTTGGATTAAATGCATGCTAGTAGTTTTGCTTCAGATTAGCTCTCCATGTAAATTATTGGTTAGATTAACTGTTATGATTGTATTGGGTGAATTACATGAGTGTTGTTGTATGCTTTAAGCTTCCGCTGTATGTATGCATGCATTTAATTTATGTTGGAATTGTGTATTCCGTGTTCCGGGTGCTTGATGGACGAATTCGCCCCATTGAGCGCTAACTTCGTGCTCTGGGTGCTTGATAGAGGTCATCGCCCCGTTGAGTCGGTATGCCTAGTTTGCATGAACTATATAGTATGGTATTAAAAGACGTTGCATGCACACTCTATTAATTGCTAGAGCCCATTTCTATGATAAGCTTAGGGAATTACTGTTAGGAGCGATATGTCGCTCCAGCCAGACTTAATTTTCCCCTAGGAACTTAGCAGTTTACCACGGCAAGAAGATACCTTGGAGTTTTCATATATTGCTAGCGTGAGAACGGTATCTATAGCTTCGTGGGAGGACCAAGGGTCCCTGATCAGTCCTTACTGCTCTTGGCCATTTCGCATGGGAAATGTGTCCCCACGTCGTACAGCCCATTAGCTGCATGGGAACGGGTTGGGTCGCGCCACCCATAAGGGGACTAAATGGGCGTAGGGGTATTCGACACACCCCTAGGCTAGGTACCATGTACTCCCAGATAGCCATGTAGAGGTAGCACCTCATAGAGTGATACCGACCATATTAGCTTGGCGTAAGAAACCTCTAGGCATTTAATGAAAGAACGGCGAACCGGTGAAACCCAAGGGGCAAGCCCAAGGGACTAAGATTAGAACCAGATGTCCTAGAACTGAATTAGGAAACCGTGGGAATCTGTTAAATTAAGATGCGAAGAGAGCCTACAAGTAGGTGGCTTATTGAGTATAATTTTTATCCTCATCCTTGCTATGTTTTTTTTTTTCAGGAGCGCGAGGCGTCGGTCAAGGGCGGGTGTGATGGAGACGGGGATTGTCACAGGGGAACGGGTTGTCCTAGGACGTCAGTCCAGTCTTTATTTTGTATTTGCATTCTTTTGAAATTTATTTTCAAACTGTCATGTGTTCGGTTTGTTTGTCGTTGGAAAACGTTTTTGGAATTTAAAGATTTTCTCAATTTCATATTTAAAGCATTTTGTGCATTTTTGTCGTGTCATTAGTCACGATCCGTAGTAAAATACTGGGTCGTGACAAATTTGGTATCAAAGCAGCCAGATTATAGGTCCTTTGGACATTTAGGATAGAGAGTCGTGTCCTCTGTGACTTCGCTCGTCAAACACATGCAGTCACGACCAGACTTTCTCACGCGACGGAAACATAGAGACAGAGGTTAAGCTAGTATTTATAGAGTATACCCTGACCGACTATGACATTATAATCGCACATTACCTAGGAAATGTGCTAAGAATGAATTGTAACCATAGAGATGAGAACCATATGTCAAGAAGGGTCTTGAGTCTTGAGGTGTTTCCTTTAGGTGTTTCTTTGGTCCTAACTTGCTTTAGGTTCCAAGCTTGCTCTAATCAACTTGAACTCTTGAACATACCTTGTTGTCCTTAGGAATAGGCCTTATAAGAAGTAGCAAGTCATTTGGAGGACGTATAGACCTTGAATTTAAATAAGTAGTCCTAGGGGCATTTTGGTCATTTTACCCCTTATTCTTGGCATTGCTACTTAACGTGTTCCAATGGCTTTCAAACTTCTCCACATCATCAGACATCACATCACATCAACAGACATCACATCCACGTGTTGTTTATTCAGTAAAGATTGTTATTGAATAAAGTGAACTTTACGATCATTAATCTAAATCCAATAAACTAAGAACACTCTGGCTATAGTATGATTACTTGAACTATATGTAGAGACATAAGAGTGGATCAAATTCAAGTATATAGTCAACATGATCTATAGTATAAGGATAAGGCTGAGTACCTTATTCTGGGGACACTATGGATGCGGCCCACTTTTGTATATGATATAAACAATGTGATCACTAAATTGTACATGTGGAGACATGTGAGTGGGGGCGTCCTATGCAATGAGTATTGCATAAGATCGGACCATGAAGAAAACCACTCTCACTTTATAATGTCGTTTACTGTTGAGACTGATTTTCTTTTCATTCGATAACCTAGGTAACTCGGTTTTAATCCTGAGCTAACCATGAACTCCTGTTTATTCGGAATTATCCTTAGATTTGCATGGGTGAGAGTGGCTCTAGTTCGCCGACTCAACAGGCCTCCCATTTCAGGGGTAAGACTGGGTGAATGGCTGGGGACGTGGGGTGCAAGACGGAATTCACTCCTACCCACTTTTAGGGATAGAAGAAAGGTAGTTCCCTTAAGCACTGACTCCAGGTCTTGAACAAGGGGCCCCACCCTCTCATTGGCCTGAGAGGGATTCGGTTTACTGGTTGGACCACAAACCAATTGTTTATTAGAGGATCAGTGAGACATAAGGAACAAGAAGTAACTTCAGGGGTAAAACGGTAAATTGACCCAGCTCTAGTTACGAACAACCTGTGAAGGATCGACTTACTAATCATGGTTATATCAGATGGACAGAAATATATCTATAGTGAGGGGAGTGCAACTACTAGGCTATAGTGGAGTGTCCTAGTAGTTAACGAATGTTGGTTAACCAGGTTAATGAGTTTAATCGGTTAATCTTGAATCGTTGGAGCCCATGATCTATAGGTCCATTAGGTCCCTCTGCTAGCTCATATCGGACTAAACCATAGAACAGTGTGACGAGTGAGTTCGAAGTGTTCGAATTCAAATTAGGGAATATGCGTTACATATATACGATATATTTAACCGCAATTTTATTTTATTTACGAAATAAACGAAAAGAGAGAATCTGAGATATTTAAATAAGATTTAAATATCTTAATCAATTATGTGTCGGAATTGACTGGGATTGGCATTTGAATTAATATTAAATATTAATTAAATAGTTTAATTAATCATTTAATGTTACTTTAATTTGAAATTCATTATTCAAATTAATTATTGAATTAAAATGAAGAATGTCAAAATGTTGACTTCATTTAATGGAAAAATCCATGTTAGTGGAATTTTGAGGTGTCAAAATTTGGTTAACTCAAACATGCATGCTTGCCACATAATCCCAAACATTTGTGTGAAATTTTAAGTGTCAAAATTTGGTGATCTCAAATTTGCATGAACATGCAAACATGACTCTTTAAATAGAGTGATCATGGTACATGAAAGGTCTTCTTCTTCTTTGTGAAAAACCTTTAGAAAAACCTCTCACAAACATTCTCTTCACATATACAAAATCCCTCCCAAGTTTAGTCACTCACCGGATTCCACAATCCCGTTCTAAGGCCGGAGGATAGTGGAGAAGACACTAGTGGTGGTTCGAAACCGGTTCGTGAGGAAAAAGGAGTTTGAACTACAAAAGGTTAGTATCTAAACTCATTAAATTTTAATACTTATGAACATGCTAGTTATTTACTATAATTGAGTTCTAAAAGTGCCTAAGATCCAAAATTAAAGCGTTGATTTTGATGTCATCCTTACCCGAGTCATGGGATACTATTGTTGCCGCAATCAGCAGTTCTCTAGGATCTGATAAACTGAAGTTTGGTGAAATTTGAGATGTAGTTCTCAGCGAAAGTATTTGCAANTCTAGGATCTGATAAACTGAAGTTTGGTGAAATTTGAGATGTAGATGGGTTGAAGACGAAGGGTGAGGCTTGTCTATGACACCTGCTTCGGAGTTCGCTCCCAACCTCGACTAGCTCCTTATTACCTAAAAAATAAAAAATAATCATGTCAAGCTTTAAAAATAAAAATTAAAAATTAAAAAAAATCCCACATAAACAACATATCCAAAATATTTATTTATTTAAATATTAAAATCAAACTTTCAAATTTATGGATACATGAATTTTTTGCCTTACCAGTTGTAGCAAATATCATAATTATCGGTTTTATAGTTGAACATACAGACATTTTCCTCACTCATATGCCACGAACATAGCATACTTTCACAACTATCTCTTTCTCTCTTATCTATGTAGACATTGAAGTAATGAAACGAGCTAGGCCATTGGAAGGAACAGTAAAACAATGTTGTGCCCCATAAATTTGGACGAAAACTGAAGTCGTAGCTGGCCAAAGGAGTCAGCATGTGGACTCCCAAGTCATCATTGCTTGATTTGCAGTGAACAGCGAGCTGATTTTTAGATTTTAGAGCATTTGTTATCTTGACCATAATCTTTGGGTTTTGGAGGAATGATCCTTCGATAGTAGTTGTTAAACCTAAAATAGATCATAACTGTATATACTAAAATAACTTTCAAGTCTTGAAGAATGTATCTTAACCAAGCTAACTCCAAACAAGTATTTGCCACCGCTCGACACTCGACTTCTGATGATGATCTGGACACATTGGTTTGCTTTTTAGACTTCCAAGGAATAATTGAATTTCCAAGGAAAATGCAGAACCTAGAAATTAATCGTCTGGAAGTTCGACANCAGTAACGGATAAATGTATTAATCTGCCAATCAACCGTCTGTATTTACTTGAATCATTCAACTTCTCCCCTTCTGTTAAAGAAAGTTTCAGATTATGCTCCATAGGAAATCTTTCTGGATGTGCTCCTGTTGTAAGACCTGTGTCTTGAAAAATGTCTAGAGCATACTTCCTTTGAGAGATAAAAATTTCTTTTCTAGACCTAGAAAATTCAATGCCTATAATATATTACAAAATCCCTAAATCTTTGATAAGGAATTTCTCGAATAAACAAGTCTTGAGATGTTGAATTTCTTTGAAAAATGTCTAGAGCATACTTGCTTGATCCTCTTAATTTCAAGTCCTTGAATCCTTTGGATCTTACATGGGGGCGCTTGTTATTTTGGGAGCTAATTTCCTTTATTTTTTTGGGGTGTTACATCATATCTCATCACTTGGCTCCCCAAATCGTATTTATCAATCACAGTTTTATACATGATCCCAAGATGAATTGGTTAACTCTTTACTAGTCTCTATGTCGTACATCTACGTATCATGAATACATGATCCTAAGATGAATTGGTCCTCTCTTTCTTATAACATTTTCCATACTACACCAAACATAATTATTTCATTCATAAGCATCGTAAACAAAACCTTAAACCAAACCACCACGAAGAGATCCAGATCAGCTACATAGGGTTCATTTGAAATAGTTCTTACTTTCTTTCATTAAATGACACAACAATTTGATAACTATTTGACAAACCCCGTTTATTGTTCTTTATAATCCAAAATGGTTTAGAAATTTTGGAAACTCCTCGTTCTCAATTTGTTTAAAAAAATAATGACCCTTTAAATTGTTATTTTACCGTCTACGATCGAGTTGCGAAATGCCTTCTTAGGGTAAGTCCGTATTTCCCTCCTCTAATATGTCATTTCTCAAGGAAAATGTATGTATTATTACCTTATGACATGATGTAAAGTGCCTTTTGTATCATATATTTGTTTTATCATTTCCTTATATAAACCCAACATTTTCTATTAATTTCTCCCAAAGTTGGGAACTTAAATAAATGGGACTACTACCCCGTGACTGTCTTCTAATAACAATTGGTTGTGAACTTGATTCGATGGACCTCCCTGTACATTGTGTTAGCATTTTCAAATATTGTCACAGTCGTACATTTTCAACCATACAACGTCACGATTTTGTCACACTCATGGAAAATCTTTTTTTTGCCTGACTTTATGGCTACATTAGACTTTAGACAAGGTTGGTCACTAACCGAACATGACTTATATAGAAACTAAACTTTGTTCAATCATACATGTAACAACTCTAACCGACTTGCCTCTACTCTAGGCCAAGCCTAAGGCTCTACCTCACCTTTACCCTACCTCAAAATCCTTCTAATGCAATGTCCCATCTGATATAGTTGTTTTGATTATCAATCGTGACCAAAATAAGTTAACAAATGTTCATATTATAATTTATGTCGATAGGTAATTAACATCGTTTATATTTCACTCGTACTAATCATGTCAAGCTTTAAAAAAAAAAAATAATAATAATAATAATAATCCCAGATAAACAACATATAAAAAATATTTATTTATTTAAATATTAAAATCAAACTTTCAAATTTATGGATACATGAATTTTTTGCCTGACCAGTTGTAGCAAATATCATAATTATCGGTTTTATAGTTGAACATACAGACATTTTCCTCACTCATATGCCACGAACATAGCATACTTTCACAATTATCTCTATCTCTCTTATCTATGTAGACATTGAAGTAATGAAACGAGCTAGGCCATTGGAAGGAACAGTAAAACAATGTTGTGCCCCATAAATTTGGACGAAAACTGAAGTCGTAGCTGGCCAAAGGAGTCAGCATGTGGACTCCCAAGTCATCATTGCTTGATTTGCAGTGAACAGCGAGCTGATTTTTAGATTTTAGAGCATTTGTTATCTTGACCATAATCTTTGGGTTTTGGAGGAATGATCCTTCGATGGTAGTCACTTGGTTAGCAAAGAATAATGAAATTAAGAGAGAAAGTGCAAGTGTTGAAAATAAACTCATGTGGTTGAAATGGGAGAGAAAAAGAGATGGGTATGAACACATTTGTTTGTGCATGATTTGTTTCACTCTTTATAGTTGAAAAGGAGTGTAATGGAAGATAACCGTTGATCTGGTAATAACCCAAAAATAAATAAATAAATAAACTAACCCATTTGTTTGTATTTCTAATTCATTATTTTCTTTTTTGTAACATATGGTTTTGTGAGAAGAAGTTAGTTGAGTATTTTAGGGTGGTAGTTATTGGGAGAGGGAAGGGATTAGTTATTATTAATTAATTCTTTTATTATTATTTTTTTTACTGTTGTTAAATAGTTTATAATAAAAATAGAACCGTGATTGATAACTGTTATTTTTTAAATGGAAAAATATATGATTGAAACTGTTATTTCTCTCTAAAATTTTTAATTAAAAAAGTAAAACTATAATATGAAAATTAATTTTATGTTATGGTCGTTCGGGTCCTTCACCTAGACTAATTTCATAGTGTTTCATGACCTAGCCCAACGAGGCTTTTATCTGGTCATCATATGTAAGGACCGGTCTGACTCGATACTCCAAAAAGGTGAGTAAACTTTCACGAAATAAAACAAACAGTATTTAAAACATAACATTACTTAAAACAAAACAGTGTTCATACATGAGTAATTAAAACACAACATAATAGTTAAAACACCGAATAAGGAACGAACACAAAATATTTCAAAACAAATGGGTTGAAGACGACGGGTGAGGCTTGTCTATGACACCTGCTTCGGAGTCCGCTCCCAACCTCGACTAGCTCCTTATTACCTGAAAAAAAAAATGCAAAATAAGGAAGGAGTACAAGACTCAGCAAGTAGCCTACTTGTAGGCTCTTTATCGTGTCCTTGATAAGCTAGGACACCACACTCTTTCTTTTCTTGTTCTTGTTTCTTTTGTAAGTAATTAGGCCCGTTCTATTTCTGACTTGGAGTTATGTTAAGAATGAGAAATAGAATTGGGACAGAAAGTTACATCTTCATTAATATTCACAATGTTTAAATAGGATACAAGCTACCGACGAATACCTAAAATTAAGGGAAAATATTAACTAACTAAATCTTGAGAGTCAAATAAAATATACTACTAATCAAATCATAAAGTAAAAAAAATATTAATTAAGAATGTATAAGATATATTCCAACACTAATTATTATAATATATTCTCCTAATATTATATCTTAATACTCCCCCTCAAGTTGGAGAGTGGCTGTCAATCACACCGAACTTGTCTTTCAAAAAATCGAACTGACTTCTTCCCAAATTTTTAGTGAAAATATCCGCCAATTGCATTTTAGTCGAAACATAACATGGTTTGATGATTCTAGCTTGTAATTTTCTTCGAACTATATGACAATCTATTTCTATGTGTTTCGTACGTTTATGAAAAACTGGATTGGCTGCTATCTGTAATGATGCTTGATTATCACAATACAATAATGCTGGTTCGGACAGTGGAACTTTCAAGTCTTGAAGAATGTATCTTAACCAAGCTAACTCTAAACAAGTATTTGTCACCGCTCGACACTCGGCTTCTGCTGATGATCCGGACACATTGGTTTGCTTTTTAGACTTCCAAGGAATAATTGAATTTCCAAGGAAAATGCAGAACCTAGAAATTAATGGTCTGGAAGTTCGACAACCGCCCCAGTCTGAATCGCAATATGCTTGTAATCTTAAGTTGATTTCAGATGGTACTACAAGTCCTTGACCAGGAATACCTTTGATGTATCTCAGAACTCGAAGAGTTGCCTCCCAATGTGGTTTTCTTGGTTCATGCATAAATTGACTAAGCACACGAACTGAATACACTATGTCAGGCCTAGTAACGGATAAATATATTAATCTTCCAATCAACCGTCTGTATCTACTTGGATCATTCAACTTCTCCCCTTCTGTTAAAGAAAGTTTCAGATTATGCTCCATAGGAAATCTTTCTGGATGTGCTCCTGTAAGACCAGTGTCTTGAAAAATGTCTAGAGCATACTTCCTTTGAGAGATAAAAATTTCTTTTCTAGACCTAGAAAATTCAATGCCTATAATATATTACAAATTCCCTAAATCTTTGATAAGGAATTTCTCGAGTAAACAAGTCTTGAGATGTTGAATTTCTTTGAAAAATGTCTAGAGCATACTTGCTTGATCCTCTTAATTTCAAGTCCTTGAATCCTTTGGATCTTACATGGGGCGCTTGTTATTTTTGGAGCTAATTTCCTTTATTTTTTTGGGGCGTTACATCATATCTCATCACTTGGCTCCCCAAATCGTATTTATCAATCACAGTTTTATACATGATCCCAAGATGAATTGGTTAACTCTTTACTAGTCTCTATGTCGTACATCTACGTATCATGAATACATGATCCTAAGATGAATTGGTCCTCTCTTTCTTATAACATTTTCCATACTACACCAAACATAATTATTTCATTCATAAGCATCGTAAACAAAACCTTAAACCAAACCACCACGAAGAGATCCAGATCAGCTACATAGGGTTCATTTGAAATAGTTCTTACTTTCTTTCATTAAATGACACAACAATTTGATAACTATTTGACAAACCCCGTTTATTGTTCTTTATAATCCAAAATGGTTTAGAAATTTTGGAAACTCCTCGTTCTCAATTTGTTTAAAAAAATAATGACCCTTTAAATTGTTATTTTACCGTCTACGATCGAGTTGCGAAATGCCTTCTTAGGGTAAGTCCGTATTTCCCTCCTCTAATATGTCATTTCTCAAGGAAAATGTATGTATTATTACCTTATGACATGATGTAAAGTGCCTTTTGTATCATATATTTGTTTTATCATTTCCTTATATAAACCCAACATTTTCTATTAATTTCTCCCAAAGTTGGGAACTTAAATAAATGGGACTACTACCCCGTGACTGTCTTCTAATAACAATTGGTTGTGAACTTGATTCGATGGACCTCCCTGTACATTGTGTTAGCATTTTCAAATATTGTCACAGTCGTACATTTTCAACCATACAACGTCACGATTTTGTCACACTCATGGAAAATCTTTTTTTTGCCTGACTTTATGGCTACATTAGACTTTAGACAAGGTTGGTCACTAACCGAACATGACTTATATAGAAACTAAACTTTGTTCAATCATACATGTAACAACTCTAACCGACTTGCCTCTACTCTAGGCC
Source organism: Cucurbita pepo subsp. pepo (assembly GCF_002806865.2). NCBI lineage: Eukaryota > Viridiplantae > Streptophyta > Magnoliopsida > Cucurbitales > Cucurbitaceae > Cucurbita > Cucurbita pepo. The sequence continues at coordinate 116,057 of NW_019646449.1, forward strand.
AAGCCTAAGGCTCTACCTCACCTTTACCCTACCTCAAAATCCTTCTAATGCAATGTCCCATCTGATATAGTTGTTTTGATTATCAATCGTGACCAAAATAAGTTAACAAATGTTCATATTATAATTTATGTCGATAGGTAATTAACATCGTTTATATTTCACTCGTACTAATCATGTCAAGCTTTAAAAAAAAAAAAGTAATAATAATAATAATAATCCCAGATAAACAACATATAAAAAATATTTATTTATTTAAATATTAAAATCAAACTTTCAAATTTATGGATACATGAATTTTTTGCCTGACCAGTTGTAGCAAATATCATAATTATCGGTTTTATAGTTGAACATACAGACATTTTCCTCACTCATATGCCACGAACATAGCATACTTTCACAATTATCTCTATCTCTCTTATCTATGTAGACATTGAAGTAATGAAACGAGCTAGGCCATTGGAAGGAACAGTAAAACAATGTTGTGCCCCATAAATTTGGACGAAAACTGAAGTCGTAGCTGGCCAAAGGAGTCAGCATGTGGACTCCCAAGTCATCATTGCTTGATTTGCAGTGAACAGCGAGCTGATTTTTAGATTTTAGAGCATTTGTTATCTTGACCATAATCTTTGGGTTTTGGAGGAATGATCCTTCGATGGTAGTCACTTGGTTAGCAAAGAATAATGAAATTAAGAGAGAAAGTGCAAGTGTTGAAAATAAACTCATGTGGTTGAAATGGGAGAGAAAAAGAGATGGGTATGAACACATTTGTTTGTGCATGATTTGTTTCACTCTTTATAGTTGAAAAGGAGTGTAATGGAAGATAACCGTTGATCTGGTAATAACCCAAAAATAAATAAATAAATAAACTAACCCATTTGTTTGTATTTCTAATTCATTATTTTCTTTTTTGTAACATATGGTTTTGTGAGAAGAAGTTAGTTGAGTATTTTAGGGTGGTAGTTATTGGGAGAGGGAAGGGATTAGTTATTATTAATTAATTCTTTTATTATTATTTTTTTTACTGTTGTTAAATAGTTTATAATAAAAATAGAACCGTGATTGATAACTGTTATTTTTTAAATGGAAAAATATATGATTGAAACTGTTATTTCTCTCTAAAATTTTTAATTAAAAAAGTAAAACTATAATATGAAAATTAATTTTATGTTATGGTCGTTCGGGTCCTTCACCTAGACTAATTTCATAGTGTTTCATGACCTAGCCCAACGAGGCTTTTATCTGGTCATCATATGTAAGGACCGGTCTGACTCGATACTCCAAAAAGGTGAGTAAACTTTCACGAAATAAAACAAACAGTATTTAAAACATAACATTACTTAAAACAAAACAGTGTTCATACATGAGTAATTAAAACACAACATAATAGTTAAAACACCGAATAAGGAACGAACACAAAATATTTCAAAACAAATGGGTTGAAGACGACGGGTGAGGCTTGTCTATGACACCTGCTTCGGAGTCCGCTCCCAACCTCGACTAGCTCCTTATTACCTGAAAAAAAAAATGCAAAATAAGGAAGGAGTACAAGACTCAGCAAGTAGCCTACTTGTAGGCTCTTTATCGTGTCCTTGATAAGCTAGGACACCACACTCTTTCTTTTCTTGTTCTTGTTTCTTTTGTAAGTAATTAGGCCCGTTCTATTTCTGACTTGGAGTTATGTTAAGAATGAGAAATAGAATTGGGACAGAAAGTTACATCTTCATTAATATTCACAATGTTTAAATAGGATACAAGCTACCGACGAATACCTAAAATTAAGGGAAAATATTAACTAACTAAATCTTGAGAGTCAAATAAAATATACTACTAATCAAATCATAAAGTAAAAAAAATATTAATTAAGAATGTATAAGATATATTCCAACACTAATTATTATAATATATTCTCCTAATATTATATCTTAATACTCCCCCTCAAGTTGGAGAGTGGCTGTCAATCACACCGAACTTGTCTTTCAAAAAATCGAACTGACTTCTTCCCAAATTTTTAGTGAAAATATCCGCCAATTGCATTTTAGTCGAAACATAACATGGTTTGATGATTCTAGCTTGTAATTTTCTTCGAACTATATGACAATCTATTTCTATGTGTTTCGTACGTTTATGAAAAACTGGATTGGCTGCTATCTGTAATGATGCTTGATTATCACAATACAATAATGCTGGTTCGGACAGTGGAACTTTCAAGTCTTGAAGAATGTATCTTAACCCAGCTAACTCTAAACAAGTATTTGCCGCCGCTCGACACTCGGCTTCTGCTGATGATCTGGACACATTGGTTTGCTTTTTAGACTTCCAAGGAAAAATTGAATTTCCAAGGAAAATGCAGAACCTAGAAATTAATCGTCTGGAAGTTCGACAACCGCCCCATTCTGAANTCGCTTGGATTGGATGCATCGCAATATTCTTGTAATCTTAAGTCAACTAAGGGGGGAGCTAAGTCAACTAAGGGGCAAAAATGCCTTTTTATCCCTCCAACCCTAATAGGGGTCAAAGCTGAACCCCGTCAGATCCCGTGCAAAAGAAAGAAGGTGGTAGAGAGAAATTGGAGAGGAGTCAGCCGTGAAGGTTAATGGACCACCGTTGGAGAGGAGTCACCCGTGAAGGTTAGCGAGGCCGACGCTCCGTCAAGGCCCAAGAACATTTCGTGAGGTAAGATTTCTGAATCACATTTCGCAAATCTGAGTTTTTCCTACGTGAATCGATCCTAAAATGCTGAAATATTCACTTAGGAACAACTCACGCATGGTTTGTGAAGAAGTTTGGCCGAGACCTCAACCCGAAGGTGGAGATCTGAGAATTGTTTGAGAACGGTGAGCGAACTTCCGACATTCTTAACTCGTCCAGTAGTCAAGCAAAAATTACAAAAAAAAATACTAGGACATAGCCCGTAACATGATCTAGCACTTTGCCGAAGAAATCGTATCGGTCTGGTCTACGGATCGAAAGATATGAAAATCGAAAAAGGGGATTGTGTTACGGATTTTAGAAGACAAAGAAGAAAAAGGAAAAAAAAAAAAAAGGTCGGCCGGCGAGCGGTAGAGGGCGGCGACAAGCACCAAACACACATCGACTGTCGGCTGGAGCAACGTACATTCAGCGAGGCGACGACACGTGTCACCTGCAAAGCCGAGCCGAACCAGACCGGCCGACCCGCGACTACGCAGAGGCTGGCGCACGTGCGGCCTGCGTCTGGCGCATTTCCGCGCGCATGACCTCGCACTCCCAGCGCGCGTGGACCGGCCATTTTGGCCCGATTGCTCTTTGTTTGCCCGATTTTTGTCCCGGTTCCAGTTCTAATACTGTTTTTACGTGAATAGGGAACTAATTTATAGAAATCAGTATTTTTGGACACCTGACGGGCAAAGAAACGCTACCAAAAAAGGGCACGCATCAACCAGGTAAGTCACCACCCGATATTTAGGAAGAAATACTCGTAGGATTCGCTTGGATTGGATGCATGCTAGTAGCTTTGCTTAAGATTAGCTCTCCATGTAAATTATTGGTTAGATTAACTGTTATGATTGTATTAGGTGAATTACATGAGTGTTGCTGTATGCTTTAAGCTTCCGTTGTATGTATGCATGCATTTAATTTATGTTGGAATTCTGTATTCCGTGTTCCGGGTGCTTGATGGACGAATTCGCCCCATTGAGCGCGAACTTCGTGCTCTGGGTGCTTGATGGAGGTCATCGCCCCGTTGAGCCGGTATGCCTAGTTTGCATGAACTATATAGTATGGTATTAGAAGACGATTGCATGCACACTCTGTTAATTGCTAGAGCCCATTTCTATGATAAGCTTAGGGAATTACTGTTAGGAGCGATATGACGCTCCAGCCAAACTTAATTTTCCCCTAGGAACTTAGCGGTTTACCACGGCAAGAAGATACCTCGGAGTATTCATAGATTGCTAGCGTGAGAACGGTATCTATAGCTTCGTGGGAGGACCAAGGGTCCCTGATCAGTCCTTACTGCTCTTGGCCATTTCGCATGGGAAATGTGTCCCCACGTCGTACAGCTCATTAGCTGCATGGGAACGAGTTGGGTCGCGCCACCCATAGGGGGACTATATGAGCGTATGGGTATTCAGCACACCCCTAGGCTAGGTACCATGTAGTCCCAAATAGCCATGTAGAGGTAGCACCTCATAGAGAGATACCGACCATATTCGCTTGGCGTAAGAAACCTCTAGGCATTTAATGAAAGGACGGCGAACCGGTGAAACCCAAGGGGCAAGCCCAAGGGACTAAGATTAGAACCAGATGTCCTAGAACCGAATTAGGAAACTGTGGGAATCTGTTAAATTAAGGTGCGAAGAGAGCCTACAAGTAGGTGGCTTATTGAGTATATTTATACTCAATCCTTGCTATGTTTTATTTTTTTTTCAGGAGCGCAAGGCGTCGGTCAAGGGCGGGTGTGATGGAGACGGGGATTGTCACAGGGGAACGGGTTGTCCCAGGACGTCAGTCCAGTCTTTATTTTGTATTTGCATTCTTTTGAAATTTATTTTCAAACTGTCATGTGTTCAGTTTGTTTGTCATTGGAAAACATTTTTGGAATTTAAAGATTTTCACTATTTCATATTTAAAGCATTTTGTGCATTTGTGTCGTGTCGTTAGTCACGATCCGTAGTAAAATACTGGGTGTGACAAATTTGGTATCAGAGCAGCCAGATTATAGGTCCTGTAGACATTTAGGATAGAGAGTCGTGTCCTCTATGACTTCGCTCGTCAAACACATGCAGCTCACGACCAAACTTTCTCACGCGACGGAAACATAGAGACAGAGGTTAAGCTAGTATTTATAGAGTATACCCTGACCAACTATGGCATTATAATCGCACATTACCTAGGAAATGTGCCAAGAATGAATTGTAACCATAGAGATGAGAACCATATGTCAAGATGGGTCTTGAGTTTTGAGGTGTTTCCTTTAGGTGTTTCTTTGGTCCTAACTTGCTTTAGGTTCCAAGCTTGCTCTAATCAACTTGAACTCTTAATCATACCTTGTTGTCCTTAGGAATAGACCTTATAAGAAGTAACAAGTCATTTGGAGGACGTATAGACCTTGAATTTAAATAAGTAGTCCTAGGGGCATTTTGGTCATTTTACCCCTTATTCTTTGCATTGCTACTTAACGTGTTCCAATGGCTTTCAAACTTTCCACATCATCAGACCTCACATCACATCAACAGACATCACATCCACGCGTTGTTTATTCAGTAAAGATTGTTATTGAATAAAGTGAACTTTACGATCATTAATCTAAATCCAATAAACTAAGAACACTCTGGCTATAGTATGATTACTTGAACTATATGTAGAGACATAAGAGTGGATTAAGTTCAAGTATATAGTCAAAATGAACTATAGTATAAGGATAAGGCTGAGTATCTTATTCTGGGGACACTATGGATGCGGCCCACTTTTGTATATGATATCAACAATGATCACTAAATTGTACATGTGGAGACATGTGAGTGGGGGCGTCCTATGCAATGAGTATTGCATAAGATCGGACCATGAAGAAAACCACTCTCACTTTATAATGTCGTTTACTGTTGAGACTGATTTTCTTTTCATTCGATAACCTAGGTAACTCGGTTTTAATCCTAAGCTAACCATGAACTCCTGTTTATTCGGAATTATCCTTAGATTTGCATGGGTGAGAGTGGCTCTAGTTCGCCGACTCAATAGGCCTCCCATTTCAGGGGTAAGACTGGGTGAATGGCTGGGGACGTGGGGTGCAAGATGGAATTCACTCCTACCCACTTTTAGGGATAGAAGAGAGGTAGTTCCCTTAAGCACTGACTCCAGGTCTTGAACAAGGGGCCCCACCCTCTCATTGGCCTGAGAGGGATTCGGTTTACTGGTTGGACCACAAACCAATTGTTCATTAGAGGATCAGTGAGACATAAGGAACAAGAAGTAACTTTAGGGGTAAAACGGTAAATTGACCCAGCTCTAGTTACGAACAACCTGTGAAGGATCGACTTACTAATCATGGTTATATCAAATGGACAGAAATATATCTATAGTGAGGGGAGTGCAACTACTAGGCTATAGTGGAGTGTCCTAGTAGTTAACGAATGTTGGTTAACAAGGTTAATGAGTTTAACCGGTTAATCTTGGATCGTTGGAGCCCATGATCTATAGGTCCATTAGGTCCCTCTGCTAGCTCATATCGGACTAAACCATAGAACAGTGTGACGAGTGAGTTCGAAGTGTTCGAATTCAAATTAGGGAATATGCGCTACATATATACGATATATTTAACCGCATTTTTGTTTTATTTACGAATTAAACAAAAAGAGAGAATCTGAGATATTTAAATAAGATTTAAATATCTTAATCAATTATGTGTCGGAATTGATTGGGATTGGCATTTGAATTAATATTAAATATTAATTAAATAGTTTAATTAATCATTTAATGTTACTTTAATTTGAAATTCATTATTCAAATTAATTGTTGAATTAAAATGAAGAAAGTCAAAATGTTGACTTCATTTAATGGAAAAATCCATGTTAGTGGAATTTTGAGGTGTCAAAATTTGGTTTAACCAAACTTGCATGCTTGCCAAATAAACCCCACAAGTTTGAGTGGAATTTTGAGTGTCAAAATTTGGTTAACTCAAACATGCATGCTTGCCACATAATCCCAAACATTTGAGTGGAATTTTAAGTGTCAAAATTTGGTGATCTCAAATTTGCATGAACATGCAAACATGACTCTTTAAATAGAGTGATCATGGTACATGGAAGGTCTTCTTCTTCTTAGTGAAAAACCTTGAGAAAAAACCCTCACAAACACTCAATTCACATATACAAAATCCCTCCCAAGTTTAGTCACTCACCGGATTCCACAATCCCGTTCTAAGGCCGGAGGATAGTGGAGAAGACACTAGTGGTGGTTCGAAACCGGTTCGTGAGGAAAAAGGAGTTTGAACTACAAAAGGTTAGTATCTAAACTCATTAAGTTTTAATACTTATGAACATGCTAGTTATTTACTATAATTGATGTTCTAAAAGTGCCTAAGATCCAAATTGCTTCCGCATGTGTTATATTAACACCATCAATATGATCATAAGTCAACTGAGTTTGGTGAAAATTAATTTCGAAGATGAAATTAAAGCGTTGATTTTGATGTCATCCTTACCCGAGTCATGGGATACTGTTGTTGCCGCAATCAGCAGTTCTCGAGGATCTGATAAACTGAAGTTTGGTGAAATTCGAGATGTAGTTCTCAGCGAAAGTATTTGAAAACGAGAAACTAGAGATTCATCAGGCAACGCTCTTAGTGTTGATCGAAGGGGAAGAAGTAAACCGAAGGGCCCAAACAAAGGGCGATCAAAATCAAAGAGTAGAGAAAAATCTCCATATAGAACAAACGTAACGTGTTGAAATTGTGGAAAAAGGTCACTTTCGGACAAGTTGTACAAGACCAAAGAGGAAGCAGAATCACAAATCTGGAGATGATGATAATTCTATAAATTCAGCAGAAGAGATTGGGGATGCTCTAATCCTCAGCGCGGACAGTTCCATTGAATCCTAGATTTTGGATTCAGGTGCATCTTTTCATTCGTCTCCAAATAAAGAGTTGTTCCGGAATTTCAATTCTGGAAATTTCGAGAAGGTGTATCTTGCCGACAACAAAGATTTGGAGATTAAAGGAAAAGGAGATGTCTGCATAAAAACTCCGGAAGGAAATCAGTGGACATTAAAGGATGTCAGATATATTTCTGCTCTCAAAAGAAACCTGATCTCTATTGGTCAGATGGATAGCACAGGTTATGCAACAAAGTTAGGGAAGAGTTCGTGGAAGATTATGAAGGGTGCTACGGTGGTAGCACGTGGCTCAAAATCTGGAACCTTATACACCACTGCAGGGTGTATGAACATAGCTGCTGTTGCTGAGAGTGCTTCAAATTCAAGTCTACGGCACAATAGACTTGAACCTATGAGTGCGAAAGGAATGAAGAGGCTGGCTGCGAAAGGAGTTTTAGAAGGTCTGAAATCTGTTGATGTGGGTCGTTGTGAGAACTACGTTATGAGCAAGCAGAAACGAGTTAGCTTCACAAGGACCGCCAGAGAATTGAAGAAAGTGCGGTTGGAAATGGAACCATATGTGGAGCAAGGTTCGACGAAGCAAGTGGGAGTTGAGCTTGAGTTGCAGGAAAACTCACTTAGTGATGTTGTAGCAGATACTCATGAAACTCCTGAGACTACTGCTGAGGAACCAGATGTGGAGCAAGGTTCCAAGACCACGAAGCAAGTGGGAGTTGAGCTTGAGTTGCAGGGAAACTCACCTAGTGATGTTGTAGCAGATACTCAAGAAACTCCTGAGACTACTGCTGAGGAACCAGATGTGGAGCAAGGTTCCAAGACAACAAAGCAAGTGGGAGTTGAGGTTGAGTTGCGGAGAAAATCACCAAGTGATCTTGTAGCAGATACTCAACAAACTCCTGAGGTTGTTGCGGAGGAATCAGCAGTGGAGCAAGTGACACCTGAACTGGTGTTGAGAAGATCATCCTGTACTATCAGAGTACCAGATATGTATGTACCTTCATTACACTATCTGTTGCTGATGAAAGGGAACCACAACCCTTTGATGAGGCCCTACAGTTGGAGGATACAACCAAGTAGGAGCAAGCCATGGATGATGAGACGTCTAGGCTTCAAAAATGCGTTGTACTGAGATTGAGTACGTGGCAATAGTTGAAGCTGGAAAGAAGACGATATGGATGACTGACTATCTGGAAGAATGGGCAAGAAGTAGCACGAAGATATTCTTTACAGAGATAGTTAGAGTGTCAAACAGTTGGCGAAGGAACCCGGTCTATCATTTCAAGAGAAAACACAGAAGACGATACCATTTCACTTGCAGGTTAGTGAAAGATGGTGATGTGTTTGGAGAAGATAGAGGGTGCAAAGAATCCAGCAAACATGTTGACAAAATGTGTTGATGTTGGAATATTGAGGTTGTGCAAAGCCTCAATTGATATGGTGCCATGAAGACCATGAAGATGCTCATGGTCGTTTGAGAATGAAATTCTTGGTTGACTAGATCAGTCTCCAAGTGGGAGAATTGTTAGGTTATGGAGCCTGATGCTTATTTATAGCTTGGTCAACGGTTATATCCGGTAAAGCTATATTTGGTAAAGCTATATCCGGTAAAGCTATATATGGTAAATAGCTATATATAGTAGATGGTTAAATCGGGTAAAGCTATATATAGTAAATAGCTATATATAGTAGATGGTTAAATCTTGTAAAGCTATATATAGTAAACTGAACTATATATATCCTGTTTGGTAAAGCTTTGAAATGTACTTTCTATTCTCTGTAATTCTTTATTAATGTACATACGTGAAGTCATCAATAAAAACAAATCCTTTTAGTCAGAGTTCTCCTTGCACTTTTCTCTATCCCATTCTTTGTGTTCATCTAGATCGAGCGCGTGTGTTGTTGTGCAATCCTAACATATCCTTGAGTGGTACCTAGCATTCTTTTTGCTTTGGTAGTTGTAGAGCTTGTATGGTATTGTTCTTGGTTCTCAATTTTGTAAGTTTCCAATGTTCATAATTCCTTGAGGCATAAGTTGTAACATGCATCCGTAAACATATGAATCCATCGTAATAACAAGCATGAGTTGTTCTACAAGGTCATAGATTCATAATGAATTCCTTAGAGGGTTCAAGAAGGGTCTTGAGTCTTGAGGTGTTTCCTTTAGGTGTTTCTTTGGTCCTAACTTGCTTTAGGTTCCAAGCTTGCTCTAATCAACTTGAACTCTTGAACATACCTTGTTGTCCTTAGGAATAGGGCTTATAAGAAGTAGCAAGTCATTTGGAGGACGTATAGACCTTGAATTTAAATAAGTAGTCTTAGGGGCATTTTGGTCATTTTACCCCTTATTCTTGGCTTTGCTACTTAACGTGTTCCAATGGCTTTCAAACTTCTCCACATCATCAAACATCACATGATAAGGTATACCACGGAATTTAATAGCATTTGGAGGTTCTCTAGGTCATGAACCGTAGGTAGACATCCTTAGGGGCAATATGGTCATTCTGCACCATTTCTTGGTTTACCCACCTATCCTTATCCAATGACCACCAAATTTCATATATAACCTCCACATGCAATAATATGCTCAGCATTAAAATTTCATAAGCAGCAAAGTTCATCTAGTTTGTTATTTTAATGTTACTTCAATCTCGAGCAATTTGATCGGTTCAGTGCTTTAACTCATGATTATTTGAGTTTTTCTTTTATATATCCTTAATCCACACTTGGTTTAGGAATCATGTTGAAATCCAAGCGATTCCAACAAGTATTTTTTAAGAAAAGTCCGAGGTGGCTACTTACCTCATCATCTGTGTTCGGGACTTCCAATTCTTGAGCTTTCGGTTTCTAAATTATTCCAAATTATCTTTACTAGATTCATCTTTGAGTCTAGTTTCAGTAGACATAAAGAAATTCATGAGAGCCGGTCTGAAAGGGGTCAAAATCTATCAAAATGTGTAGAAAGGTCAACATATGGCTACCTTTGACTTTGGACTTCATCTTCTTCATTGGTTGCTGGAAAGATCACCATTTCTCCTTATCATACTCCTCATGTTTTGCCTTTGTTAGCTCTATATACACCTCTAATGGGATAAATTTCTTCACAAAATGTTTAGATGAAGTTTCAAGGAAGAAGTATGGGCCAATTTTATACCTTGTCGTGGTCTATAGCTTGAATTATAACCTTCCAAAGTTTGTCGCAAAACATGTTTCTCGTCTTTTTTCGGGACAGCCGATTCTAGAGCTTTTCATTGCCCAATTCCTTCACGAAACTCGTTGGAGATCCCATATGGAATGTGTAGGAGTTGGTAGGATGGAAAATGATTAACCACAACCCTCGAATTTAGAAGAATTTTATACCTTGTCGTGGTCTGTAGCAAGTCATTTTCCTTTCCCATCTTTGTCNACATCCTACCTAAAGAGGAATAGGGGCCTTTTAGTACACATCGTAATGCAGATAATGGTTACTTATGGGTATGGATCCTAGCAACTTATTTAGCATGTTATTCACATAGTTCTAGGTACTTGGTACATGGATTATTGATGAACCTAGGTTTATACATAATGTCATGGGTTAGGCTTTAGGAGTTGAGGTTTTAGCTTAGGAAAACATTAGAGGGTAACCTAACGTGGACTAATTCGTGTGAAAACCTAGTAGCACTTTGAGGACCTCTTTCCTTCACCAAACTTATGGGTAAACTTATTTAGAAGGTGCAGGAACAAGTTTGGAAATGAACAGTGGACTATAGTTCTCGAATTCGAGGTAAACCCATGAACACGATACCCCAAAACAAAAAACTTGTATCTCTCGATTAGGTACTCGATTAAGCTTGCTTCTTGCCCCTAATAGTCTACCCTAATTCATAATTTATAGACGGATTTTTCACTACCATTGAAACGTCTAGAATTTCTATAATATCATTCTTGATTTTTTTGAATCTTTTTTCCAGAAAAGTCTTCTCCGATTGGAGTCTTCCTTTTTTAAGCACCTTGTAATTCTTATTCTATAAAAAATTTAATGATTCGGAAGTTTATAAAAATTAGAAAAAGTACCATTTTCTTAATGTTTTTTCAATTTTACTTGTTCTTTGCTTCTAGATACAACCTAGTAGGTATTATACACTGTCTCTTATTGGAGACCTTGAGTGTTGCAAATTCTCCTCTCCTTTAAAAACTTTCGGTCATCGAAAGTGCTTATTCTAAAATAAGTCAGTGTACAAGGTTCTTATTTGCCTTTTGTTTCCCAAGTGGCTTCTTCTACTCTATGATTCTTCCATAGGACCTTAACAAGAGAGATTTCATTGCTTCTTAGTTATTTGACTTTCTTGTCTATTATTTGAATCGGGTTTTCTTTATACGTTAGGTCATCTCTCAAGAAGAGAGTTTCATGAGCCAGTACGTGCGAACGATCTAGGGTATACTTCCGTAGTATGGATACATGAAAGATATTATGTACTGCAGACAAGTTTGGGCATTGCCCGATTCTATAGGCCGCAGATCCAATCCTTTCTAATATCTCAAAGGGACGGATAAACCTAGGGCTTAGCTTCTCCTTTTTACCCCACCTGAGCACCCCTCTTATGGGGTGCTACCATTAGGAATATATGATCCCCTACCTACAATTCCATGTCCTTGCGCCTTAGATCTGCATAGATTTTCTCTCGATTTTGTACGGTTTGTATCCTAGCTTTGATCTTCTGGACTGCGGCGTTGGTAATTTGCACCAGCTCTGGCCCAATAGTTGTCGTTTACCCCCTTCTTCCGAAAAGATAGGGGATCGAAATCTTCGTCCATAAAGCACCTCGTATGTGGCCATTTGTATGGTGGCTTGGCAAGTATTATTATAAGCTAATTTCATAAGGGGTAGGTACTTATCCGAGCTTTCTGCAAAATCCATCACATATACCCTCACCATGTCTTCCAATATTTGCTTGAGCATTTCTGTTTGACTATCTTTTTATGGGTGGAATGTAATAGTATAACAGCGTACCCGATGCCTTTTGTTGAATTTTCCAGAAGCGAGATTTAAATCTGGCATCTCGGTCTAATACTATTGCCTTTTGTTGAATTTTCAGAAGTGTACCCAATACCTTTACTGATGAATATTCATTTTTAATGTTAGCAAGAGTAGCTTAGTTGGGAGATTGTTAGACTGAAGATTTGAAGGTCACACGTGTTTTATCCACGTTCAACGCACCTAATACAAGTTTATTACCTGACTATACAATCTAAAAACATAACTTGCTTATTCAATCTAAAATTAGTGATTATTTCTTTCTTAAACATAATGAATTAGCGAAAATACCTTTACTTATGAATTTTCATTTTTAATATTAGCGGGGATAGCTCTGTTGGGAGAGCATCAGACTGAAGATTTGAAGGTCACGTGTTTGATCTCCATGTTCACCGCACCTGATTCTAGTTGCATAACCCGACTATTCAATCTAAAATTGTCATTGTTCCTTTATGAAATCTCAATGAATTATCGGAAATACCTAACGTGTTCTAGTTCACCGCACCTTATACAAGTTGGATAACTTGAATATCTTATTAAAAATTAATGATTATTTCTATTTAAAATTTCAATGAAGTAGCGCAAATACCTTTACTGAGGAATTTTCATTTTTAACGTTAGTGTGGATAGTTCAGTTGAGAGAGCATTAGATTGAAGATTTGAAGGTCTCGTGTTCAATCCACGTTCACCACGCATGGTTCAATTAATTAGCGGAAATACCTTTACTTAAAAACTTTCATTTTTAATGTTAGTGGGGATAGCTCAGTTTGGAGAGCGTTAGATTTAAGATTTGAAGGTCTCGTGTTCGATCTCCACATTCAGCGCACTTGTTTCTATTTGCATAACCTGACTATTCAATAAAAAATTAATCATTATTTCTTTTTAAAATCTCAATAAATCAGCGAAAATATCTTTCCTCATGAATTTTCATTTCTAATGATTGCGGGGATAGCTCAGTTGGGAGAGCGTCAGATTGAAGATCTGAAGGTCACGTGTTCGATCCACGTTCACCGCACTTGGTTCACGTTTCATAATATGACTATTCTTTTCAAAATAATCACAAGCATTGCTTGACTAAGTTGGCATAACTTGACTATTCAATTTTGTTATTTGGGATGGCTTAGTTGGGTTCAATTTTTTTATTTGGGATGGCTTAGTTGGGAGAGCATTAGATTGAATATTGGAAGGTCTTGTGTTCGATTTGCATTCATTGCACCTTATAGTTTAGTTGATTATTATTTCTTTTTAAAATATATTGAATTAGTGGAAATAGCTTTACTTATGAATTTTTACTTTTAATGTTAGCAGGGATCAGTTGGGAGAGTGTCAAACTAAAGATTTGAAGGTCACGTCTTCCCATGAGTTTATGGTGCATGACCCATTTTTTATACCATTCACCTTGGAGCGCCACCATAGTTTTGCATCGTCCATGAGATGCATTGCGACCAACGTAACTCTTAGGTCCTATGAGCAAGTTCCAGTAACCTTCAAGTATTGTTCTACGTCAAAAGTTCTCTACAGCCCAACTTATCAAACTCACTCGTATTCCATTGCCGAGGATCGAACTCGAGTCTCCTAGGTGAAAGCCAGATATCCTGACCACTGGACGACAATGGATTTTTGGTATAGTTGTCCTGAAGTCTTGTCAGATCGCTGAAGAGTTTTAGCATGATCTTTTGCTTAATGTCTAACTCTTCGACACGTCCTTCCCTGCGTGTGTTAGAGTTCTCAGGGCTACCGCGACGTTTCGAGCTGTTCGATTGTGTGGCTCTTTCTTCAAAAGAGTCAATATCAAATGTTAGGTCTTTGATTGGCAACCCATCCAGGGGAGCGTTGATTGCATCGATTCCATCAACGATCTTCCCATGAGTTTATGGTGCATGACCCATTTTTTATACCATTCACCTTCGAGCACTACCATAGTTTTGCATCGTCCATGAGATGCATTGTGGCTAATGTAACTCTCAGGTCGTATGAGAAAGTTCCTGTAGCCCTCAACTCTCAGGTCGTATAATAGAGTTCTTAGAGCTACCATGACATTTCGAGGTGTTCGATCGTGTGGCTTTTTCTTCAAAAGAGTCAACATCAAACGTCAGGTCTTTAATTGGCAACCCATCAAGGGGAGCGTCGATTAGATTGATTCCATCAACGGTCTTCCCATGAGTTTATGGTGCATGACC
>NW_019646449.1:131705-135737 GCF_002806865.2 Cucurbita pepo subsp. pepo
GGACATTACTCTCTTTTATCTATAAAAATGGCATAGCCATAATGATATAAATCCTTATATAAGTATCTTTTCTTTTTCTCTCGTACTCACCTTATACATAACATGTTAAATTAACTCATACTTAAAAAAATAATTTCTCTCTTTTGGAGATGCAGGGTATCGATCCCTATACCTCTTGCATGCTAAGCAAGCACTCTACTATCTGAGCTACATCCCCACAATCTTTACATCACAAAACCCTAAATTTCCCATCATCAATAATAGTGAAAATGAAGAAATATTGCTACCCAACATGTCATGAATCCCCGTACCTCTCGCATGCAAAGGTAGCGCTCTACAATCTGAGCTACATTCCCATGATTTTTACATCAAANTAAAAAAATATCAAAATATTAACAAATAGTTTGGTTTGGTGATGCGGGGCATCGATAATTGTGAAAATGAAAAAATATAATAACAAATTAAATACTTTCTTTTGGAGATGCGGGTTATCAATCCCCGTACAACTCGCATGCAAAGCGAGCGCTCTACCATCTAAGCTACATCTCCACAATTTTTACGTCACCAAACCCTAAACGTCTTANAATAATAGTGAAAATGAAGAAATATCGCTACTCATTATGTCATAAATAAGGAAATATTGAATAGAAATAAAATAGTAATAACGAATAGTTTCTTTTGGAGATGCGAGGTATCGATCCCCATATCTCTCGCATACTACATTCCCACGATTTTACATCAAAAAACTCTAAACTTTCCATTCATCAATGATATTGAAAATGAAAAACTATCACCGTTTATTATGTCGTAAATAAGGAAAAATTTAAAAGAACTAATATATTTAGTAATCGTTTCCTTTGTTGATGCATGGTATCGATCCCAGTACTTCTCATATTTGATGCAAACGCTCTACCATCTAAACTATATCCTCAACATTCTTACGTCACAAAATCCTAAACATCTCGTCATCAATAATAGTGAAAATAAAAAAATAACGTTATTCATTATGTCATAAATAAGAAAAAATTGAATAGAAATAAAATAGTAATAACGAAAAGTTTCTTTTGGAGATATGGGGTATCGATCCGATCCCCGTACCTCGCGTATGCTAAGCAAGCAATCTACCATCTAAGCTACATTCCCACAATACTTATATCAGAAAACCCTAAATGTCCCGTCATCAATTCTAGTGAAAATGAAAAAATATCTCGGCTAATTATGTCATAAATAAGGAAAGGTTGAATAGAAGTAATAGAAAATGAAAAAATATCTCGGCTAATTATGTCATAAATAAGGAAAGGTTGAATAGAAGTAAAATATTAATAACAAATAGTTTCTTTTGGAGATGGGGATATCCCTTTGCCTCTCGCATGCTAAATGAGCTCTACCATCTAAGCTACATCCCCACAATTCTTGCATCATAAAACCCTAAATTTCCCATCATAAGCTACATCCCCACAATTGTTGCATCATAAAACCCTCAAATTCCCATCATCAATAATAGTGAAAATGAAGAAAATCTAGAGATGCAGGGTATCAATCCCCATAACTCTCACATGCAAAGCGAGTGCTCTACCATCTAAGCTATATCCCCACAATTCTTATGTCACAAAGTCCTAAACATCTCGTCATTTGAAAATGAAAAACTATCCCGGCTCATTATGTCCTAAATAAGAAAAAATTGAAAAGAAATAATATATTTAGTAATCGATTCAATTGGAGATGCAAGGTATTGATCCCCGTACTTTCCACATGGGAAATGAACGCTCTACCATTTGAACTACATCCCTATGATTCTTACATCAAAAAACCCTAAACGTCGCTTCATCAATAATTGTGAAAATGAAAAAGTATCTCTGCATATTATGTCATAAATAAGAAAATATTGAATAGAAATAAAATATTAATAATAAATAGTTTCTTTTGGAGATGCGAGGTATCGATCCTCGTACCTCTCGTATGCTAAGTCGTACCTCTCTTATGCTAAGCGAAGCTACATCCCCACAATTCTTGCATCACAAAACCCTAAATTTTCCATCATCAATAATAGTGAAAATGAAGAAATATCTCTACTCAACCTGTCATGAATAAGGAAAAATTGAAAAGAAATAATTTTCAATAATATATTTAATAATAGATAGTTTTATTTTGGAGATGTGTGGTATCTATCCCCGTAACTCTCGCATGCAAAGCAAGCGGTCTACCATTTGAGCTACATCCCCACGATTCTGATGTCACAAAATCCTAAACGTCTCGTCATCAATAATAGTGACATGAAAAACTATCCATGCTCATTATGTCGTAAGTAAGAAAAAATTGAAAAGAAATAATATATTTAGTGATCGATTCATTTGGAGATGCAAGGTATCAACCCCGTACTTTCCACACCAGAAGTGAGCGCTCTACTATCTGAACTACATCCCCACGATTCTTACATCAGAAAACCCTAAACCTCCCGTCATCAATAATTGTAAAAATGAAAAAATATCTCCGATCATTATTTCATAATGAAAAAATATCTCCGCTCATTATTTCATAATGAAAAAAATAATATATCTGTTGGGAGAGTAGACTGAAGATTTTAAGGTCACGTGTTTGATCTCCATGCTCACCGCACCTGATTCTAGTTGCATAACCCGACTATTCAATCTAAAATTAGTCATTGTTCCTTTATGAAATCTCAATGAATTATTGAAAATACCTAACGTGTTCTAGTTCACCGCACCTTATAGGAGTTGGATAACTTGAATATCTTATTAAAAATTAGTGATTATTTCTATTTAAAATTTCAATGAAGTAGCGAAAATACATTTACTGATAAATTTTCATTTTTAACGTTAGTGTGAATAGTTCAGTTGAGAGAGCGTTAGATTGAAGATTTGAAGGTCTCGTGTTCGATTCACGTTCACCACACATGGTTCACGTTGCACAATTTGACTATTTAATCTAAAATTAGTGATCATTTCTTTCTAAAATTTCAATTAATTAGCGGAAATACCTTTACTTAAACTTTCATTTTTAATGTTAGCGGGGATAACTCAGTTTGGAGAGCGTCAGATTTAAGATTTGAAGGTCCTGTGTTCGATCTCCACGTTCACCGCACCTGTTTCTATTTGCATAACTTGACTATTCAATAAAAAATTAGTCATTATTTCTTTTTAAAATCTCAATGAATCAGCGAAAATATCTTTACCCATGAATTTTCATTTCTAATGATTGCGGGGGATAGCTTAGTTGGGAGAGCGTTAGACTGAAGATCTAAAGGTCACGTGTTTGATCCACGTTCACCTCACTTGGGTTCACTTGTGATTTTTTTATGTTATCTTAAAATGGATTCGACCGCGGAAACGCTCCGATACAATTAAGTTTCGTAAGGATATTGAATAGTTACAGGTTGCATGGGATAAAGAATTTTATGTTTGTTTCTTTCTCTTATTTGAGAAAGTCGTGAATATAGAATATGAACAAGAATAAATAAGTTTTAGCTAAAGATACTAATTGTCATTCCAAAGACTTCATACACTTTATTTATTTCAAAAAGTTCATAGTTTAGTTTATTATTATTTCTTTTTAAAATATAATGAATTAGTGGAAATAGCTTTACTTATGAATTTTTACTTTTAACGTTAGCAGAATAGCTCAGTTGGGAGAGTGTCAAACAAAAGATGAAACTATAAAATAAAATAAATAAGAAAATAAAATTTCATTGTCGAGAATCAAACTCGGGTCTCCTCGATGAAAGCCAGATCTTCTGTGTAATGTCTAACTCTTAGACACGTTTTTTTTGTGTGTGATGGAGTTCTCAGAGATACCGCCACGTTTCTTGTTGTTCAATCACGTGGCTCTTTCTTCAAAAGAGTCAACATCAAACATTAGGTCTTTGATTGGAAACCCATACACGGGAGCGTCAAGTGCTTCAATTCCATCAATGGTCTTCCCATAATCTTTTGGTGCATGACCAGTTTTTTATACAATTCACCTTCAAGCGCCACCATAGTTTTGCATCGTCCATGAGATGCATCGTCCATGAAA
>NW_019646449.1:136558-148293 GCF_002806865.2 Cucurbita pepo subsp. pepo
GATGATGTGTTGATATTTTCTAAAACCATTAAGATCAACACTTTAAACATCTACATACATTCATTAATGTAATCAAAAGAAATCAGCTAGTTGTGTCCATACCCAAAATCAAATAATATCAAACTCAGATCCGTTTTCTTGAATTTTAAACTTATTTGAGCCTTATTAACCCATCCAATGGTCTTTGTCTCAAACTTTGGGGATGACGTATCCTAGAAAAGCCAACTTCAAAAAAAAAATTAGGTTCTCTCAATTACGTGTCTNTCTTGATGAGTGTCTTCAAAATAATACAAAGTCTTGATTTGTAAGGGATATCTCTACAAATCATTACTCAAATAAACTTTCTGCTTAAGTCTTATTGACCCAAGGGCAGATCTCATAATGAAACGTGACGCATCAAATATCGGATATGGAGGTATCTAAAATTGTCAAAGAGGACAGAGAATCAATTATCATATTTCATTCAAAAGCCTCGAATAATACCATACAAATTACAAAATTGTAAAAAAAAAATATATATATTATTTCCATTGTACACGGTGTACAAAAATTTTAAAGAAAATTTAATTAACAAAACTATTAAAATCTATTGGAGAGTCAAATTTAGTTTTAGAAAAAAAAGGGAATAATCTTGTTTCAAACAAAAAATAATTTTGGTAGATAGAAGTAAATTTTGTTGTGGTTTGATTTTAAAATTCTACCTATAAAAGAAGTTGAAAACACTTTAGAGATTACCTCTGGGAGAGTTTCTAACAAAGTCTCTCTTCTCTCCTCTGTCTTCTCAAACTCAAACTGATACTAATCCAACCAATCATTTGCATTGACTCAAAATTCAATTACCTATAAAAGAAGTTGAAAACACCGTGTGAAAGTCTGTAAGCAAACTACGACCTTTAGCTTTGCAAAATCCAGCGTTGTTGGCGCTTATCAAAATCACTGTCAAAATAAAGTTTAACAAGTGGTTCTATGGTGTAGTGGTTAGCACTTTCGACTTTGAATCTAACGACCTGTGTTTAATTTCCGATAGGTAATCCA
The DNA here is from genome assembly GCF_002806865.2 of Cucurbita pepo subsp. pepo. NCBI lineage: Eukaryota > Viridiplantae > Streptophyta > Magnoliopsida > Cucurbitales > Cucurbitaceae > Cucurbita > Cucurbita pepo. Next base: position 137,594 of record NW_019646449.1, read on the forward strand.
CCAATTTATACAAAATTGGTCCACAGCCGATTCGGTAGGGTCACTTTTGGACCGATAATCTGTAGAAGAGGTCACTAAGGTTGAGATCATACAAAATGGATTCATGGCTCAGTGGTAGAGAATTTGACCGGTCATCGTTTGAACTTGGTTGGGCCCTTTTATTTTGGACAGACACTTTTTACACTTTTGGACTGACACTATGTAGAAGGGGTCACTAAAGTTAGAATCATATAAAATGGGTTCATAGATCAATGGTAGAGCATTCGACTGTAAATCAAGAGGTCATTAGTTCAAATTTGGTTGGGGCTCCCTTTTATTTTGGAGAGACAATTTGTTCGATTTACTCCCGACCACCGAGTGTCTAACAGGAAAAGAAATAAGAATAATTACCGGTTCCATGTACATTAAGAAAAGAGTGTGGTATCCAAGCACCCACTATGAACATGGTTAAAAACCTACTATGAACACAATTAGTCAACTTACGTACACTCATTCCATGTTTTCCATTTAAACTCTATTTTGAATATAATGTAAATATATATGTTCATTATATTTTAATTCTTTTTTTATTTCGAGTTTCGTACACTCATTCCATGTTTTCTATTTAAACTCTATTTTGAATATAATGTAAATATATATGTTTATTATATTTTAATTCTTTTTTTATTTCGAGAAAACTTTTTACTTTGTTTTCAACCTCTTTTAACTTGCAATCCGTGCTTGGACAACCCACCAAAAATGGGTCATGACTCCCTTTTTGTTTTCACTTACTCCTCCTAAATCTATAAAATGTCTCCTATTTTTATTCATTTTTCTTTTCTTAAATATCAAAATCTTAAATAAAAAGGAAGAGCTCTCTAAAATATTCTTCTTTGCCACTCATTTCACATAATTTAACATTTTAAAAATCGGTCAATCAAAAAATCCTACATTGATATATTCGTAATTTTATATAGTCTTCTTAAGTTTGCCGGTGACATTCTTGTCGAGCTTGATAATGTGAGTTTGTAACACATCTGTTAGGGTTCTTGGAATGATTCTCTAGATTATCCCTTCCATGTTAGGAGTTGTGTCACTGGTCTTGGGTGAAGGAACCGTTGGTTTACCGCCCTTAAGAGTTAAGGAAGCATCTTGAGGCTAGTTTCACATAATATCATTAAAATTATCAAACTCTTTGAGCTTGATAATGGATCTGTTTATTGCTCCAGATCCATGACTTGCCTCTATTTCTCACTCTTAAATGCTTCTTTGAAGTTTACAAAGTTTGCAGGTTCAGTAGGGGTAAACATGGCTGAGCTTCATCATCTTTTTTATAGAAAAACTTCTCCTATTGCATAGTCTCTCATCCAGACTGCTTCATCAACATCTTAACAAAAATCTTCTCCTATTGCATAGTCTCTCATCCAGACTGGTGGTCTTTTATTCATCGTCTTATTCGAGCTAGGAGAGCTTGCTTCAGCCAAAGAGCCAGATGAAATATTTTGCTTTGCAGTATTTTCATCTGACNTATTTTCATCTGCCGTTTCTATATCATAGAGTTTGTAAGCTTTTGACTCTTCACTAACTCCCAGCAAAACATAACTCAAACTCTTATCATCTAGCTTAGTTCTCTGAGCTGCTTCCTCTTTTTGTCTCTAAATCAACTCGAGCTCACAATATTGTCCTTCTTCCTTCCGCTGCAGCTCCAGAACTAATCGTCGTTGTGCTTTTTCTACCCTTCTTCTATTCTCTTCCAGCATTTTATCTAGCTCTTCTCTCTCTTTTCGTGCTTGTTCTTCTTTTTGTCTTGTAGCAGTAAGAGCGGCTTCTTTCTCTTTCTCAAGCTGCACATCAACATCATCAAACAACTTCGTGCGACCTTCCTCTATTCGCCTCTGTATTTCTAATTTAGTCTCTTTAGAGTTTAGCCTTTCTTCAACATTCTTCTGAATTAGTTCTTCCATCCTCCTAGTTGCATCTTCTTCTAACTTCTTCAACTCTGTTTCACGCCTTTTCTTCTCTTCTTCCTCTTTCTTAAGCTTCTCTATGGAATGATTCCGATCAGTGGATGCACGACTAGGACTGGAACTGGACGATTTGGGGAAAGGAGATAACGAGGAAGACCTACTTCTGCGTTGGCGGCTGAGGGAACTTGAACGGCTGCTTCTCCTGGAATTGGTAGTGGAATGATAGGGGGAAGAACTTGGGTCCCTTATGCTTCTCTGACTATGGCGATAGGAATTGGAGCGGTGAGTGTACGACAGAGACCTTGAACCACTTTTCCCCATAAGTTTCAATTGAGTTTGAACGGCTGCTACAGGCTGAGATATAGCATGCAATACGAACATTCGATTCAAAGACATCTTTGTCTCCATGATTAAGCCTCTCTCAGGATGAAACACCTTGCATGTTCCATTTTGAAACAAAAAGGTAACCCCTTTGCTTGCAATTTACCAATACTCAACAAATTGTTCCTCAGGTCTGGCACATAGAACACTCCTGTGATTATCATTATGATTCCATTCACTTCCAGCAGTACATTACCCTTTCCAGTTACAACCATGCTTGAGTTGTTGCCCAGCTTCACTGAATCTCTGAAACTTCCATCAAAATCTGAAAAATATTCCTTCTTCCCACACTTATGATTGCTACATCCCGAGTCAAGGAACCACATATCTTCTCTATTGGCCTTATTCATATTCACGTAAGCCTCAGCGACATCTCTTCTTGACTCTCTGCATAGTTTGTCTCCTTCTCCTTGCTTTGACATTCCCATTGAAAATGTCCTAGCTTGTGATAGTTATAGCACTCCACTATGGCCTTGTTGAAGGTTTGTCTGCCTCGTCCCCTTCCTCTGCCTCTAAAGCTTCCCCGACCTTGACTCCTTCCTCTAGGAGACTGCACAAGTGGACTCTCCATCGACATACTTTTATTATGACACACGTAGAAGATTGCTGCTTCTAGTTTTAACTAGTTTAGGGCATGGCTCTGATACCAAAATGTTAGGAACAGAAAAAGAAAACTGGAAAGCTCTGATACCAAAATGTTAGTAACAGACAAAGAAAACTGGAAAGATGAGAAGAATTGGGAGAAATCTCTCATCCAATTGAAGAATGACTAAATCAAATCTAATTCAAATAACTAGATCAAATCTAATCCAAATAACTCAATCAAATCTAATCCTAACAGTTACCATATCTATTTAGTATCATATTTTTGTCTCGTATCTATATCTCATTTTTAATTTTGTGACTATGAGATATTTTGCTTTTATAAATAGATATCTTCACGAAAATCAGTTTAATTTATGTTGAGATGGAGAATAAAAATTGACACTTAAGGACTTTGATTCCTCTTAGTGTGAAGCTTGCATCTTGCAATTACTTGGGTATAGAATGTGTATCCGTTAAAATTCACTCAAGAGAAAATAATCAAATAACTAATTTGAGAGAGGATAACTTTTTTTTTTTTAACCTTTGAGAAATAAGAAAGAATAAAAATTAAAACATGGCATGAATGACATCCTCTTGAATCTTTGTTTTGTTCTTCTAAATGTATATAAAAAGAAAAAAAAAATCTTATATATTTTTAGATATAATTTAAGATTACCTATTTAATAAAACTCCATCCAAACTTCTACTCATAAATTTAATTATTATTTGTATACAATTGTTAATATGTAAGAAAATACACGTACAAAATGTTTATACTATTGGTAATACATTAGTCTTGGTTGTTTGACTAAAACAATGCAACCATTGTCCAAACTAAAGAATTTGATTCGAAGCTATCTCCTAATAGAGGGAGGCTCAATTAGACTTTGTTGTAAGATTCGACCATATCAATTTGAATAGCGTTCTCCAACTATAAATATTGAACTCCAAAGTATTCACGAGCAAAGTAAGTTTGTTGAAACTATCTATAAAAGTGTTCCAAAGTGAGTCGTGGAGAAAATTTGCCTTAAAATCTAGTTCCAATTAAGGATGTCAATGATGCAGAAGTGCAAGCTGTTGGAAGGTTTGCGGTGGAAAATTTTAGAGGTGGTAGATATAATTTAATTTATAAGCGTGTGGTGAATGGTCTTTTCAGTCCCACATAGGCTTTGACCCCAAATTTTATATTATTGTGATAGAAGCTATAAATGACAATAATATTCATTGGTCAATATTGCAATTGTGAAGAACTTCCGTCATATGCATTACCGCCATCCTATAAGCCCTTTTCTTTTGAGGAATTCATCAATTCCCTCTCTATATGTGCTTGTGGGACATTACTCTCTTTTATCTATAAAAATGGCATAACCATAATGATATAATAATTCTTATATAAGTATCTTTTTCTCTCGTACCCACCTTAGTAATCGTTTCCTTTGTTGATGCATGGTATCGATCCCAATACTTCTCAGATTTGATGCAAACGCTCTACCATCTAAGCTATATCCTCAAGATTCTTATGTCACAAAATCCTAAACATCTCGTCATCAATAATAGTGAAAATAAAAAAATAACGCTATTCATTATGTCATAAATAAGGAAAAATTGAATAGAAATAAAATAGTAATAACAAATAGTTTCTTTTGGAGATATGGGGTATCGATCCGATCCCCGTACCTCTCGCATGCTAAGCAAGCAATCTACCATCTAAACTACATCCCCACAATACTTATATTAGAAAACCCTCAATGTCCCATCATCAATTCTAGTGAAAATGAAAAAATATCTCCGCTAATTATGTCATAAATAAGGAAAGGTTGAATAAAAGTAAAATATTAATAACAAATAGTTTCTTTTGGAGATGGGGATATCCCTTTGCCTCTCTCATGCTAAATGAGCTCTACCATCTAAGCTACATCCCCACAATTCTTGCATCATAAAACCCTAAATTTCCCATCATAAGCTACATCCCCACAATTCTTGCATCATAAAACCCTAAATTTCCCATCATAAGCTACATCCCCACAATTCTTGCATCATAAAACCCTAAATTTCCCATCATAAGCTACATCCCCACAATTCTTGCATCATAAAACCCTCAAATTCTCAATAATAGTGAAAATGAAGAAAATCTAGAGATGCAGGGTATCGACCCCCATACCTCTCACATGCAAAGCGAGTGGTCTACCATCTAAGCTATATCCCCACAATTCTTATGTCAGAAAGTCCTAAACATCTCGTCATCAGTAATAGTGAAAATGAAAAACTATCCCGCCTCATTATGTCCGGTATTGATCCCCGTACTTTTCACATGGGAAATGAACGCTCTACCATTTGAACTACATCCCTAGGATTCTTACATCAGAAAATCCTAAACGTTCCTTCATGAATATTTGTGAAAATAAAAAAGTATCACTGCATATTATGTCATAAATAAGGAAATATTGAATAGAAATAAAATATTAATAATAAATAGTTTCTTTTGGAGATGCAAGGTATCGATCCTCGTACCTCTCATATGCTAAGTCGTACCTCTCGCATGCTAAGCGAAGCTACATCCCCACAATTGTTGCATCACAAAACCCTAAATTTTCCATCATCAATAATAGTGAAAATGAAGAAATATCACTACTCAACCTGTCACGAATAAGGAAAAATTGAAAAGAAAATAATTTTCAATAATATATTTATCAATAGATAGTTTTATTTTGGAGATGCGTGGTATCTATCACCGTAACTCTCGCATGCAAAGCAAGCGGTCTACCATTTGAGCTACATCCCCACGATTCTTATGTCACAAAATCCTAAACGTCTCGTCATCAACAATAGTGACATGAAAAACTATCCATGCTCATTATGTCGTAAATAAGAAAAAATTGAAAAGAAATAATATATTTAGTGATCGATTCATTTGGAGATGCAAGGTATCAACCCCGTACTTTCCACATCAGAAGTGAGCGCTCTACTATCTGAACTACATCCCCACTATTCTTACATCAGAAAACCCTAAACCTCCCGTCATCAATAATTGTAAAAATGAAAAAATATCTACGCTCATTATTTCATAAATAAGGAAAGATGGAATAATATATTTAGTGATAATGAAAAAATATCTCTGCTCATTATTTCATAACTTTAGTGATCGATTCATTTGGAGATGCAAGGTATCGATCTCCGTACTTTCCACATCGGAAGCGAGCGCTCTACCATCTGAGCTACATCCCCACGATTCTTACATTAAAAAATCCTAAACCTCCCGTCATCAGTAATTGTGAAAATGAAAAATATCTCCGCTCATTATTTCATAAATAAGGAAAGATGTAATAGAAATAAAATATTACTAACATAGTTTACATATGTGTCACTTGTGTTATTTTAATGTATTTATGTACTTGGTAAATGTCTTTCATACTACAATCTCTTGAAGGGGCATTCTGAGAATCGAACATTCATACCACTAGGCCAAAGTATGTATGAAGCCTTGGGCCTAGGTATTAAGAAAGACTATGAGTATTAAGAGCATGATGGTAAGTATAAAATGTCGAATATGAAGTTAGGTTGATTTCGAATATGAAGTCCTTAGATATGAAAAGACTTAGACATAGGGGCATTTCAAAACCTCTTGCACCCCAAGTGAGAATTATACCACTAAACCAAATGCCTTTTCTTCAACACCCAAAGTTGAATTGTGATAATATACAAGGGTTATCAAATAAACCAACAACCCAACAAAAGAAACAAACTAATCAATTTTGGTTGGATTGATTCGGTTCAGTTCATCAGTTTGTTTGATTTAATTTTTCTATTTTGCCTCGTATGACAAGAAAATAAAGTTGTATTGAATGCACCTAGGTTTCATTTATGACAAACTAATATGAAACGTAATTGCATTAATAGTACTCACAGTTGGAGTCTATAAGCATTTCATGAACTTCAGTGCAATTCATACTTTATTAAAGATGAGATAAATTTTAGTTAGGTAAGGGGAACTTTAAATTACTTCAGGTGGAGCTTCAATTACTATATGCTAGTTACAATTTTTAGGATTGACTAATTGGACACGAATTCATGGATTTAGGGAAATTTTTGTGTAATTATCAACTTTAAGGTAAATCAAGAATATACCCGACACATCAAGAATATACCCGACACATCATTCAAGATGGCAATAAAATGGAGTTAAATTGAAAGGACCCATTCACCATTTCCATTCCTATCGACGGAAAAGTTTGCTTTATCGCAAACAAAAGTTTGCTGATAATCATCACTTCTTATCTTTTGAGGAATTCATCAAATTCCCTCTTCACAAGTAGTAGTATAACTACTAGATTGCCTTCTTTACTTACAATAAGTCCTCTCTCTATATGTGCTTGTGGGACATTACTCTCTTTTATCTATAAAAATGGCATAGCCATAATGATATAATAATCCTTACATAAGTATCTTTCCTTTTATACAAGTATCTTTCTTTTCTCTATATGTGCTCGTGGGACATTACTCTCTTTTATCTATAAAAATGGCATAGCCATAATGATATAACAATCCTTATATAAACATTTTTTTTTCTTTTTCTCTCGTACCCACCTTATACATAACATGTTAAATTAACTCATACTTAAAAAAATAATTTCTCTCTTTTGGAGATGCGGGGTATCGATTTCCCGTACCTCTCACATGCAAAGCGAGCGCTCTGCCATCTGAGCTACATACCCATGATTTGTACATCATAAACACTAAATGTTCCATCATCAATAATAGTGAAAATAAAAAAATATCAAATAATAACAAATAGTTTGGTTTGGTGATGCAGGGCATCGATAATTGTGAAAATGAAAAAATATAATAACAAATTAAATACATTCTTTTGGAGATGCGGGTTATCAATCCCCGTACAACTCGCATGCAAAGCGAGCGCTCTACCATCTAAGCTACATCTCCACAATTTTTACGTCACAAAACCCTAAACGTCTTGTCATGAATAATAGTGAAAATAAAAAATATCGCTACTCATTATGTCATAAATAAGGAAATATTGAATAGAAATAAAATAGTAATAACGAATAGTTTCTTTTGGAGATGCGAGGTATCGATCCCCGTATCTCTCGCATGCTACAGTCCCATGATTTTACATAAAAAAACTCTAAACTTCCCGTCATCAAAACTATCCCCGCTCATTATGTCGTAAGTAAGGAAAAATTTAAAAGAACTAATTTATTTAGTAATCGTTTCCTTTGTTAATGCATGGTATCGATACCAGTACTTCTCACATTTGATGCAAACACTCTACCATCTAAGCTATATCCTCAAGATTCTTATGTCACAAAATCCTAAACATCTCGTCATCAATAATAGTGAAAAAAAAAAAATAACGCTATTCATTATGTCATAAATAAGGAAAAATTGAATAGAAATAAAATAGTAATAACGAATAGTTTCTTTTGGAGATATGGGGTATCGATTCGATCCCCATACCTCTCGCATGCTAAGCAAGCAATCTACCATCTAAGCTACATTCCCACAATACTTATATCAGAAAACCCTAAATGTCCCGTCATCAATTCTAGTGAAAATGAAAAAATATCTCCGCTAATTATGTCATAAATAAGGAAAGGTTGAATAGAAGTAAAATATTAATAACAAATAGTTTCTTTTGGAGATGGGGATATCCCTTTGCCTATTGCATGCTAAATGAGCTCTACCATCTAAGCTACATCCCCACAATTCTTGCATCATAAAACCCTAAATTTCCAATCCTCAATAATAGTGAAAATGAAGAAAATCTAGAGATGCAGGGTATCAATCCCCATACCTCTCACATGCAAAGCGAGTGCTCTACCATCTAAGCTATATCCCCACAATTCTTATGTCACAAAGTCCTAAACATCTCGTCATCAATAATAGTGAAAATGAAAAACTATCCCTGCTCATTATGTCCTAAATAAGAAAAAATTGAAAAGAAATAATATATTTAGTAATCGATTCAATTGGAGATGCAAGGTATTGATCCCCGTACTTTTCACATGGGAAATGAACGCTCTACCATTTGAACTACATCCCTACGATTCTTACATCAGAAAACCCTAAACGTCCCTTCATCAATAATTGTGAAAATGAAAAAGTATCTCTGCATATTATGTCATAAATAAGGAAATATTGAATAGAAATAAAATATTAATAATAAATAGTTTCTTTTGGAGATGCGAGGTATCAATCCTCGTACCTCTCGTATGCTAAGTCGTACCTCTCGCATGCTAAGCGAAGCTACATCCCCACAATTCTTGCATCACAAAACCCTAAATTTTCCATCATCAATAATAGTGAAAATGAAGAAATATTGCTACTCAACATGTCATGAATAAGGAAAAATTGAAAAGAAATAATTTTCAATAATATATTTAATAATAGATAGTTTTATTTTGGAGATGCGTGGTATCTATCCCCGTACCTCTCGCATGCAAAGCAAGCGGTCTACCATTTGAGCTACATCCCCACGATTCTCACGTCACAAAATCCTAAACGTCTCGTCATCAATAATAGTGATATGAAAAACTATCCCTGCTCATTATGTCGTAAATAAGAAAAAATTGAAAAGAAATAATATATTTAGGGTTTAGGGTTTAGGGTTTAAGGTATCGATCTCCGTACTTTCCATATCGGGAGCGAGCGCTCTACCATCTGAGCTACATCCCCACGATTCTTACATTAAAAGATCCTAAACCTCCCGTCATCAGTAATTGTGAAAATGAAAAATATCTCCGCTCATTATTTCATAAATAAGGAAAGATGTGCGAGCGCTCTACCATCTGAGCTACATCCCCACGATTCTTACATTAAAAGATCCTAAACCTCCCGTCATCAGTAATTGTGAAAATGAAAAATATCTCCGCTCATTATTTCATAAATAAGGAAAGATGTGCGAGCGCTCTACCATCTGAGCTACATCCCCACGATTCTTACATTAAAAGATCCTAAACCTCCCGTCATCAGTAATTGTGAAAATGAAAAATATCTCCGCTCATTATTTCATAAATAAGGAAAGATGTAATAGAAATAAAATATTAATAACATAGTATACATATGTGTCACTTGTGTTATTTTAATGTATTTATTTACTTGGTAAATGTCTTTCATACTACAATCTCTTGAAGGGGCATTTTTAGAATCGAACTTTCATAGCACTAACTAAATGCCCTTGTTCTACCACTTGAAACGTATGTATGAAGAAGCCTAATGCGCTTGTTCTACCACTTGAAACGTATGTATGAAGAAGCCTAATGCGCTTGTTCTACCACTTGAAACGTATGTATGAAGCCTTAGGCCTAGGTATTAAGGTCTGTATGAAGCCTTAGGCCTAGGTATTAAGGTCGTATTGCAGGAAACACGTGAAGTCCTCGGATGTAGAATTTGTCTTGGAGAATATAGCCTTGGGATGAGATGTTAAGAAATGGGATGAGATGTTAAGAAAGACTATGAGTATTAAGTGTAAAATGTCGAATATGAAATTAGGTTGATTTCGAATATGAAGTCCTTAGATAAGAAAAGATTTAGACATATGGGCATTTCAAGAATTGAACTCAAAACCTCTTGCACCCCAAGTGAGAATCATACCACTAAACCAAATGCCTTTTCTTGAACACCCAATATTTTTAGCTTCTACTCAAATATATTTTTCTCTTAATAGTTGGAGGGCTATAAAAGGAAAAGTTGAATCGTTATAATATACAAGGGTTATCAAATAAACCAACAACCCAACAAAAGAAACAAACTAATCAATTTTGGTTGGATTGA